>NW_025900335.1:0-48492 GCF_022539505.1 Lolium rigidum
GTCGGGGACGTATCAGTCCATTACATCATTCACATAATGATATAACCTTGTCATTAATAACATCTAATGTTCATGATCACGAAACGATGATCATCTATTAATCAACAAGCTAGTTATACAAGAGGCTTACTAGGGACTTCTTGTTGTTTACATAACACACATGTACCAATGTTTCGGTTAATACAATTATAGCATGTTATATAAACATTTATCATAAACACAAAGATATATAATAACCATTTTATTATTGCCTCTTGGGCATATCTCCAACACCGCCTCCGCTGCCTAGGCCGCCGCCTCCTCCCGCAACTGCTGCTCCGGCGACTCCCTCCGCTGACGTTGATGGAGCTCGACCTCAATGCGCTGGTACTCCCGCTCTGCACGCCACCGCTCGCCCATCTCCTCCGCCCGGATCTGCTATGGTGTCCACTAGTGCCGCCTCCTCCCACGCTTCATTCTCCGCAGCTTCCGGGTCGACGTCGAACTCCTGCGCTAGTGGAGGTGGAGACGGTGGTGGAGGGAACTGGCCGGCGCGGTTCATCATTGCGTTGGTGGTGCGTAGGCGAGGAGGGTGCTTGCGGCGGAGAAAGAGATGCCGGCGGCTGTGGTGGCGACCATTGAACGGAGGAGGCCTTTTATAGACGCCGGCGTCGCGAGAAGAGGCGGGAAGAAAGCGCGGGAAGAGGCCAGAAGCCCCGGGAAGAAAGAGCGGGAACACGCCATGGCGTGCGAACGGCGGCGACGTGTGGAGGTTGCGCAACGTCGACGAGACGTCTCGTCCGCCCCTCCGTCGCCATTATGGATAAGCTGCGACGCTTCGTTCATGTGTCAATGATGTGTCGGGCCCCGCCACTCCCCGCCTCGCTTCTCGTTGTGTCCGGCGTGCCCGGAGCGTCCCCTGTGTACTGCGAACGCTCGGGACGCTGGACACCACATTGGGCCACACCGGACGGAAATGGCCTTGGAACCCGCGACTGGAAACGAAAAAATGTCCGACACGTCCCGAAAGCCTCTGGAAGACGCTTTGGGACGCGATTGGAGATGATCTTAGCTAGAACTATCTCTGATCTTGCTTGTTGCCAGCCGCACCACCTCAGTACTACTGAACATTCGTACACACTATGAGTTTATTAGAATATCACAACTTTCACCACTCCTTTTAAAATATCCCAGCTTTCATAACTGACTGCAAAAGAACATGTGACATTTCACCAAAAATATGCTTGAGAGATCTATGTTAGATGTTTCAGTTATATTAGTGTGATATGCCTTTTACGTATATGGCTAGTATTCTAAGGCGCGAGTTGGAAGTTAAGCAATTGAATCTGTCAGCAACCACTGAAATCACATTACACTCAGACGGCCAGAACGGACAAGTTGCACATAACCTGGCCTACTTATATGAATATGAACTACTACTCAAGCTGAAATACGAAGTATTACGGCCCACAACGAGTAAAAGATACCGAGTTTTGAAACTGAAACATGAATGAGCTGAAATACAGACAAAGTGACATGTGTTCTGAACATGCACACCTCATCATCAGACACTTCTCTATCCAGCCGGTGTGCTCACAGCGCCCGGCCGTCCACCGTGTATTTGGAGAAATTGTAACACCTGGAAGCCACTCTAATCATCTTCGTGTCCCCGGTGCTAGGATCAACTCTCGCTTCAAGAGCCGACATGACGGCGACATTGCTCTCAGGAATGCACGAGTCATCCCAGTCACGCCTGGTGTAGTAGAACCTTGTAAGGCAGAACCTACCGTCGCCGAGATGGGTGAGGTAGGAGCGAGCCAAATGCCAACGCTGCCGTGCACCTTCGAACCCATTAACATCATCCCACACATGCTCGTGCGCCGGGGGCCCGAGGCCTCGGCGCCGACGACGAGGTCAGCCGAGCACAGCTTGCTCGATCTCTTGGAGAACCCAAGATACAGTCCAAGTTCAGGTACGCACTGCACGCGGCCATCAAAAGGCAGCGTCAAGTCACCTTCCTTGCACCATGCCGTGGTAGCGGCGTCGAAGGTATAAGTGCCTATGCCCAATGTTGACATCCATATGTTCTCTCCGTCCCCCAGCCGCGTAGCACCGTACGAGGTTGTCGCTCTCGAACGGCTCGTCGAAGAAGGGCGGCGAGGGCAGCATATCCCACACCCAATCTTCGAGCTCGTCGTCGAAACGCAGCGCCTCGAGGCACGGCTGGCCGTAGTCGGCTGGGAACATGTTGGTGAGGTAGAGCTTGCCCTGGATCGCGGCCCAGGCAGGCTGCATGAACTTGCCATGCCGCAGTTGAGGTCCGCCGAATATGCCCTTAGTCACGGTGTCATACAGGACCGTGTGCCGGTTCTTGTCGATGCTCACGATCGTACTGCCAAGGAGGAAAAACTCCGTGTGGTTGTCGTTGTCCTTGTTAACAGACTCGAAGAAGGCAGCTGGGCGCGGTAGCCGACTGGCTCCTATAGTCTTGATGTTGCCGCCAATACCGGCGAAGAGGGGCTTCGTATCAATGTTCCGCAGGATGTAGCCACCACCAGCCCCAGTCTTGAAATCGTGGACAATTAGATGGACGAATCTTCGGATCATGGAGCACGTCTGCCAATCCTCCGAACTGACCCTGTAACAAGGATTCAGAACTGCATAATTCAATCCCCAAATTAATCGGCTTAGGATTTTTCTGGCTGCAGAAACATGGGGAAGAATATTGTGGAGGCTGGACGAGGTGTTGAGCCTTGAGGGAGGCGAGATCTCTCTGAGAACAGATTTAGTCTAGGATTTAACGACCGAGCAGCTGGTGCAGAAAGATATGGGCCGGACCGAGTCGAGCCATCATGGCCCATAAAAAAATATAACCCCAAGCATCCCTGCACTCCAGACGCTTATTGGGTACCCGTAAAATTGCCAAAGGCGCAGAACGGGAGAAGTCAATTTCGGTTTTGTTTCAGATCCCAAAACGGAGGAGAACAATATAGGAATTGGAGAGCTCCTCCTGATTGCTACTACTTGTGAAGATACAAACTTCACGAATAAATGATCCTTGTCGATCCATCGAACAACTCCACAAGGAACAAAATCGGCAGCTAGCCACAAGGATTGGAATTAAGTAGTACTTCCGCATAGACAAGGAGGAGGAGGGTGCGGTTCATCAAATAATCAAGGTGAATGATCTCTTGCTGCTCACTTGGAGATGAATAACATTCTTGGATGAGCACTGCATCGGATATAAGTGTTCTTTATATGCCCCTACTTTTCAGTTCTTTTTTTGACATGTTGTAACCGTATCCATAAAACCCGATGCAGAATGCCTCAGCACGATGGGAAGCTGAACCAGCTGCTCGATAGGCTTAACGATCTTCCCGAAGAGATCCTACTCAACATCCTTGAGAGGGTGGACACGCTAGATGCCTTAAGAACATGCATCCTCTCGAAGCGAATGTTGCGGTTCCCCGCCATGCTCTCACGGTTCGACATACATATCGGCTCCCTCACGCGTCACCATGACAAGGCGTCACATGGATATAACATTGGCCATGTTGCTCGGTACATCAATATTGTGCCCGGTGTCACAGAGAAGATGTTGTGTGCGAGGAATCCAGAGGTCCCCATCATCCACAAGCTAAGGGTCAGATGCTATCTGAGGCATGATTGTCGAATATAAATATAGTGCCTGGCCTCCTTCCATCACATCGGTCTTTTGGTTCAGTTGGCTAACGCATCAATTCTATACTGATGAGTGTCTCCCCGTCACCAGGGCTTTGGTAGCATCATGGCGACCCAGGAGGCAGACCACGCTGAGCTTGTGCTCCTCGTAGAGAAGACCTTTTTGCAATGCAAATATGAAGATCTTTTGTGTAATGCGAAGCGGTTCAATACTTGTCTTGGTGATTGCTCGGCTGCATTCGCTGGCCTCACGCGCCTGTGGCTGCGCAGCATGAGGTTTGGTGAACTGGACATCCTGAACATACTTACCACCTGCAAGCGGTTGGAATACCTGCGCCTCTCGTTCTGTGATAATAGAACATGATCAGCTTGTTACGCTAATTGTCGAGCAAAGGAAATTCGAGGCGGCCCATCTCAACCGTGTATCAAAACTCCAACGAATGACTTGTGCTGCTTGGCTTTACCCCGTCTATCCTCTATGTTTCGGTTATGTTCCGCAACTTTCAAATGTAAGTCTCACAAAAAGGGGTGGCAGTTTATGCATGGATCTTCAGTTAACTCAGCTGCTTGCTAATGTCCCCCCCCCCCCCGATAAGTGACCTGCATCTGAATTTTCTAAGTGAAAAGGTACTCAATCATTTCTACTACTCTATGATGCTTATGCTTTTATTGGCAATGTGTGTATTTTCTAGCGATTGAGGATGATTATTATTTTTTAGCTTAATCTGACTAAATTATAAATTTGCTTCTTGCCTGCCAGATTTGGGTTGTACTAGAATGCCCTAAACTGCTAGCCCCTATGCTTGGCAGGCTAAAGATTGTGCATTTGGATAATCTTCCTTAAGGATGTGATGGGGAGTACATATGGTTCAACTGACCCATCTTCTCCTCCTACATCTCTCTCCACGTGCTTAGCACCCCTTCCCCATCGACTGCTCATCCTCCTAGCACGGCATGAGTGTTGTACTCAGTCTCTTGGTCACCTCTTCCCCATAACTTCAATCCTTGATAAGTAATGCACTTCATTACCTTGCAATGATGCAAACATTACTACCATGGTGGAATTCAGAAACCCTCTCGAGTTCGCAGTTGAGCATAAGGAATAGATCTAACCACCAACATATGAGTATTCATTTTTTTATCCCATTATACGAAAGGCCTGAACCTATATAAATTTGTCTCAGAGTGCTAACATTGGGATCTAATAGGTGCATCACGCCCTAATTTCTCTATTGTCTCAGAGTGCTAACATTGGCCTGAACCTAGATAAATTTGTCCATCCAACCATGCTTTCAAATATGTGCGCAAACTTTTGGACATTGCCAAAAAAAAGCCTATAGTTACACCCATTTCTAGTATATCAGTCCATCCTATTTTGCAAAAAAAAAAAACTGTTATTCTTATTTAATTTAGTACATTTGGCACCATTTTTCGATAAAGAGAACATATTAAAATCGATAGATACTAAATACATCTAGCCTCTACAATAACGCAGTACCCTAATGGTAGTACGGATGCACACAACCAAAAAAGAAAAGAAAAACTAAGAAAATGAAGTCCCGCTACGTTTGGCATTTAGTGATTTACCACTTAAACTCCCCCATATGTCAGGAAGAAAATAGTGGAAAAGCAACAGACGATGCAGCAAAACGTGGAAATTCCTTCTAGTAGCTACTATGCCAGCCCAATATATAGCTAGTTCATCGGTTGCAAAGTTAACTTACAACTGTATATAATGTTACAAACCAAACAGAAAAGGAGTACAACAAAAGAATGTACAACCGTAGGCACGAAGGCTGATCAGTCTGATCAAGAAATCAGATGCTCATGCAACCAGCTCTTCATCAGCGCGAACGCGTTCTCGGCGTCGCCGTCGTCCTCCAGCGACTCCGGCCGGTGCGCGAACCCGTGGCCCCTGCCGGCGTACACGGCGGCCTTGGCGCCCCTCGCGCTCTTCTCCAGCTCCCGCACCGTCTCCACGGGGCACAGCGGGTCGCCGTCGCCGCAGACGAACAGCACCGGCGCCGCGATCCGCGCCCCGAGCGAGGCGTCCATCCGGGACCCGTAGAAGCAGACGCCCGCGCAGAAGCAGGCGTCGGCGTCGCGCGCCAGCGTCTCCACGAGGCGGCCGCCGCCGTAGCAGAACCCCACGACGGCCAGCTTCTTGGACGCCGCCGCCTCCAGGAAGTCGTCGACCAGCCACTTCCGGCACGTCTCGATGTCGCCGGCTACACGGTCCGGGCCCTGCTCGGCGAGCCAGGCCTGGAACCCGTCCATCGGCAGGCTCTTCTTCCACGGGTTCCCCCGGAACAAGTCCGGCACCAGAACGCTGCAAGCATCGATCAAGCGTGATGAGGTGACGAATGCATAGCAACTCAAAGAACGTGAGGATCGAATCGATTGGATCGGGTAATGGCGAGAGGTTAGTTTAGTTACTTGTAGCCGTGGCATGCGATTCGGTAGGCGAAGTCCCTGGTGGCCGAGTCCTCGAAGCCGAAGATGTCGGAGAGGAAGAGGACGCAGGTGCCATTGTTGTTCTTGACGGCCTCCAGGAGGTACCCCCGGACGCTGTCGTCGTCCCCCTGCCCGATGACGACGTCCGTGCCTCTCACCAGCTCGCACGCCTCGTCGTCGTCCACGGTGCTGTTCGCCACCTCGGCCTGGGTGCAGCGTGGTTTGTACTGAAACCGGCGACTCTGTCTCTGAAGGGAAACTGAAGTTGGCACGTCAGAGCGCGAAGAACGTTCACTGGAACTCTGGAAGTTCCCCTATTCCGAAATTGCTACAGTTGCGATTGTTTTCAGACAACTATTGATCGGGGAATTTTTGCAATCAGAGTGTGCAATTACCAGAGAATAGTAGTGCTCTCCGCTATGTACATTAGTAAACTGAAATCCTAAGAAAATTGAATGAACAATTGTCCAATTCGTCGATCCATTCCTCTGGAGCCAAGGGCTACCGTGATCACACTGCACAACCAATCCATGAATCCAATCCGAAACCCAGTTCTTTCTTCGAATTTGACACCTAAACTCCTAAATCAACGACCAGTGTGCTACAGGCCACGGGTGAAATCCGCACTGGCTAGGCACAAATGGATAAAGGGGGAAATGAGACGAACACGTACTTACAGAGGACGACAAGCGTGTAGACTGTGGGGTCGTCGCCGGCGCAAGCGAGCAGCAGGCAGCACCGCGGTCGCGCCGCAAGGACAGGCGGGGGAGCGCCGGGCACACTGCGCCGGCGGCCGCCGTGGCCGCCATGGGGTGCTGCGACTGAGCAGGTCAACGCGGGAGAAGGTCTGGCTCCCTGGCTGTCTGCTTGCCTAGCCACCACAGGCTTGGAAGCACAACCGCGCGTGTGGATATTTTTTCGTCCTCATTCGTGGGTTTTCCCTTCCGTAAATGACGTCCCATGGAATGGTCAAGTCTAGCAGATCGCTTAAAACACGAAAACTTATTTTTATAGTAGCCGGTATTTATCGAAGTGACGTCAATAATGATGTCAGCCATGTGCTGACCAATTTTTGCACAAAATTCTGAAACAAATTTGAAACATAATTAAAACATAACTGAAACATTAATATTTTTGTGAAACAAACCGTAGTGACGTCAGCAATGATGTCATCAGTTTCACTTTTTGTCAGACTGTTTCACTATTTTTTCCATGTATCAATTTATTTTCAAAAAAGTTTCACTTGTGTTTTAATTATTAGTTTTATATTAGACAAATGTTAAAAGCCTCACAAATCTCAAAGCACGGAGTGGAGGGTAGATGTGACACCTACACCTACCGGCTCCTTTAAAATCGCCGCTCTCCCTTAAAACAGCCAAAACATGTACTACCTCCGTTCCTTTTTAATCGACGCACGACTAGCTCAACGCATGCATGTAGGTAGCAAGGTGCTCACGTCAATTAAAACCGTCCGGAGGGAGTTTTTTTTTTGGCAGTTTTTTTTTTTTTTTTTTTTTTTTTTTTGAACAGGGGAGCGGTCCAGAAGGACCGCGAGCTTCCATTCATTCAGCGGTGGCATAATTTACAGAAAGGGTCCTAAAGAAACTAGAAATAACAGTCAAACCCTTACAATTTGCACAAAGGACCTCAGAAAGAAAACTGAAAAAGCGATCAGGTCCAGCTCCTTCACCACCGCGAGCAAGCGCGACACAGCCAACCTCAGCGCCGCCGGGGACATTACCACTTGGTGCGGAGAGGCGGGAGCTTACTGCATCGTCACTGAAGGGCCTCCGTATCGGCATCTTGGAGGGAGTTTTTTTTTTGGCAGTTTTAGAGCGTGTTTGCTAGCATGCAGCAATTTCCTGCACCATTAGCCCAGTGGGAAGGAGGCTCATGTGCATTTCAGATGGGTCATGGGCCAGAAAAGTCACGTTGTTTGGTAGTTTGCACAGTTTTTTTGGTCCCGTGGATATTTGGGCTCTGCCGGTTTGTTAGGTCGGTTTTCAGCTCTAGTAGCAGCCCAAAATAGCGCCCGTGTTGTTTGGTTGCAACCCAAAATCCACTTCTGATTACCTCTTCCCTTCAGTGATGAGGTTACCGGCGATCAACAACACAAGCAAAAACACAATAATGCAAGCACAAATAAACTTAGCACGGATCATAGACGACACAAGTTCACGACACACCATTGTTCAGACACGATCATAGTTCAGGACACAACAGACACGATCATAGTCCAGCACATGACACAAATAACAACTAGACACGACATGGTAGCAGCGACACACAACGAGGTAAGATTCACACATGATTTTCGAAGACGACACACCTGGTGGCATCGCCATGGTACAGGCACCTGCTCATCACCTCAATGCAGGCGTGGTCGAAGATGACCACACTGTACTCGATGGAGGACACCTTCTTGAAGGTGAGGAACTGACCAACCTTGAGCTGATGGGCGATGGCGAAGGCCGCCAACCCCTGGTCGATGAATGTGGCATTGCCTTCTATCATCGTACTCATCCTCCAGTTGCATCCAGTGTTGGTGGTGACGTTGATGTTGGAAGGGATTTCTCCGAACCACTTGACAAAACCTTGACGGATCAGGAGCCGGCTGAAGGTGGGCTTGAAGATGATGCGCAGGAACTGGTCAGGCCCTACCTCGTCGTGGAAGTGCTCGATGTTAGCCGGCCTTCCACGACGCTTCTTCACCGGTCCCTTGCCGGGAACCTCAGCAGGTGCCCAAGCATGATCTTCTCAGTTTACCACAAGAACACATGTCATTAAAGGTGTGCCTGCTCACAGGTAGTTTAGATGAAAACGGACATTAATAACATTAGTAAGGTCTCATACATTGGCTCACACGGCAGCTCAAGGGACTGCCCTCAAACTAAGTCTAGTGTGCAAGTAATGTCACACACACGACTAAGTTTGAGGGCAACACCTTGCCTTCCGTAGTGCCTTTTTTGAATCATTAGCCAATGCAGAACTGAAGAAGCACCCAAGACCTCATACATTGCCTCACACGACAGGCATAGGGAGTGGCCACAAACTAAGTGTAGTGTGCAACAACTGTGGCACACATGACTAAGTTTGAGGCCACCACCTAGCATTCCATTGTTCCTTTGTTGAATCATTGGCCAACACAAATGAGGCCTCATACATTTGGTCACATGGTAGGCAAAGGGACCGTCCCCAAACCAAGTCTAGTGTGTAGGGAAACTAGCACACATGACTAAGTTTGAAGGCAGCACCTTGTCTTTCATTGTGCCATTGTTCAATCATTGGCCAGTGCACTAGATGAACAAAAAAGATGCCTCATGTATATGATCACACGACAGGCAAAGGGACTGTCCGCAAACTAAATCTAGTGTGCAAGTAATATGGCACACATGACTAAGTTTGAGGGCAGCACCCTGCCTTCCGTTGTGCCATTGTTGAATCATTGGCCAATGTAGAACTGAAGAAGTAGAAACATGCAAAGTAAGGTACCATAGGCATCATAATATCATGACATAAGGAGGATATGTTTGATTAGAACCAATGGCATTGTCAAGTTCAGTCATGCCATAGGTTCTGATCAATCATCTCCCCATACTATGATCCTAGGTTATTCTCATTGGCCTAGTTCAATCAGAAACAACACAAGTAGCAGTTCAAATTGAGTACATTACGAGTGGTACTTAGGGTACATTACAAATTCTCCCTAGCTCAACCATCCGCAGGATATCCTACAGTACATCTAGAACACATTCATCACTCAGCATAAATAGCCCTGATCTTCTTGAGCTTATCCTTGATTGCCAAGTTCACTTGGAGCAGATTGTATATGTCATACTCTAGCTTTCTCTTCTTAGCCTCCAAAGTCTTTCTTTCTGCCTCCCATTTCTGTTTCTTAGCCCTCATCACGTGTACTTGTGTTCTCTGCAGATTCTTGAGCAGAGCAACTTTGTTCTCCAAGTCCTCCCACTCCTCTCGCGTCTGAACAAACTAGCGCGACTCGGCTTAATCTTTCGCACATCAAGCACAACATGTTAAACCCCAGCACAAAAAGCTCTTTCCCTCTTAGCTTGCACAGTAAAATCTGACAGTTTCACCAATCCACAGTCCGATCCACGAAGGATCTACCGCGATTGGAGATTACAGTAATAGATCTAAGCAAATCGAGACTATGAACACCATAACTTAACAAGAACAACAAGCAATGGCGACGAACACCTTGCAAACATCTATCAGAACCCTATCCTAATGGAAACCCTAGCGGATCTAATATCCATGTCGTCGCAAATGTCCAAGCATGGCCTAGTATGGCACAATGAGTACGAAGGTGAGAAGAAGAGGTCGTTACCGCCAATGTTACACTAGAGGACGAGGTCGAGTTCTCGGCCGAACTCGAGATGCCGATGAAGACTGTGGAGCAGGTTGCGGCCGATGTCGCGGTGCTGCTCGCCGTCGTCTCCTCCTCCCGTACCGGTGCTCCTTCTTGCGGCGGTGCGGCGGATTTGTCGGCGGGAGGGGAACCGCCTGGTGATGTGAAAATTTGGGGGGTGAGAGTGAGGTCTGATGCGCGTAGATGTACACGTCTGTTGGGAACCCCAAGAGGAAGGTATGATGCGCACAACGGCAAGTTTTCCCTCAGAAAGAAACCAAGGTTATCGAACCAGTATGAGCCAAGAAGCACGTGAAGGTTGTTGGTGGAGGAGTGTAGTGCGGCGCAACACCAGTGAAACCGGCGCCAACGTGGAACCTACACAACACAATCAAAGTACTTTGCCCCAACGTAACAGTGAGGTTGTCAATCTCACCGGCTTGCTGAAAACAAAGGATTAAACGTATCGAGTGGAAGATGGTGTTTGTTTGCAAAGAACAGTAAGAACAGTAGAATGTATTCAGATGTAAAAGAATGGACCGGGGTCCACAGTTCACTAGTGGTGTCTCTCCTATAAGATAACTAACATGTTGGATGAACAAATTACAGGCGGGCAATTGACAAATAAAGATTCAATACATATCAATGATGATTACTATGTGATTTAATCAGGGCATTACGACAAAGTACATAGACCGCTATCCAACATGCATCTATGCCTAAATAATCCACCTTCAGGTTATCATCCGAACGCCTTCCAGTATTAAGTTGTAAACAACGAGATGATTGCATTAAGTATGGTGCGTAATGTAATCAACACAAATATCCTTAGACAAAGCATCAATGTTTTATCCCTAGTAGCAACAAGCACATCCACAACCTTAGAACTTTCCGTCACTCGTCCCGCATTCAATGGAGGCATGAACCCAGTATCGAGCATAATTACTCCCTCTTGGAGTTACAAGTATCAACTTGGCCAGAGCCTCTACTAGCAACGGAGAGCATGCAAGAATATAAACAACACATATATGATAGATTGATAATCAACTTAACATAGTATTTTATATTCATCGGATCCCGCCAAACACAACATGTAGCATAACAAATAGATGATCTTGATCGTGTTAGGCAGCTCACAAGATCTAAACAATGATAGCACATGCGGAGAAGACAACCATCTAGCTACTGCTATGGACCCATAGTCCAAGGATGAACTACTCACGCATCAATCCGGAGGCGGGCATGATGATGTAGAGCCCCTCCGGTGATGATTCCCCTCTCCGGCAGGGTGCCGGAGGCGATCTCCTGAATCCCCTGAGATGGGATTGGCGGCGGCGGCGTCTCTGGAATGTTTTCCGTATCGTGGCTCTCGGTACAGGGGGTTTCGCGACGAAGGCTATTTGTAGGCGGAAGGGTAGGTCAGGGGGCTCACGAGGGGCCCACACCATAGGGCCGCGCGGCCAGGGGCCAGGCCGCGCCGCCCTGTGGTCTGGCCACCTCGTGGCCCCACTTCGTTATCTCTTCGGTCTTCTGGAAGCTTCGTGGAAAAATAGGACCATGGGCGTTGATTTCATCCAATTCCGAGAATATTTCCTTACTAGGATTTCTGAAACCAAAAACAGCAGAAAACAGCAACTGGCACTTCGGCATCTTGTTAATAGGTTAGTGCCGGAAAATGTATAATAATGATGTAAAGTATGTATAAAATATTCAAGTATTGTCATAAAAGTAGCATGGAACATAAGAAATTATAGATACGTTTGAGACGTATCAAGGTCGCGAGTGATACGAAGGAGAGGGGGCGGTGAGGCTAGTTATGGCGCGTGTTCCCGAAGGGACGCGGCGTTTCCGTCTCCCTTCCCCACGCGTGCAACCTTCTCGCGACAACGGGCCTGACTCCACAGAAACTGTCATTCCGGGCGTTCCTCCAGGGCCTGACCGGGAGTGCTGTAATACCCGGTTCGTGCAAGAACGTGGCGGCCTGCAGGCAACCAAATGGCCCGTTCCATGTCCCAGCCCATGCAAAAAAGGCCCTCACAACCTACCAAACGCGCCCTAGAGTTTTGGTCGGTTTGTGTCCCCAATCAATCCCGTATTCGTAGCCCGACCCGTAAACATTTCACGGCGGTCCATGAAATCGTCGGCGTGGCCGGTATATATAGAGGCTGAAGCGACATACTTCTCCGCTGCAGCCACGTCCACACTCTGTGACCAAGTCCGCCGCATCCTCCAAACCCACCATGGCCCCTAGATGCCTCGTGGCAGGAGTTTCGGCAAGGAGGCGGCCGGATTGGGGGCAGAAGCGCCCCGTCACGTCGCGACCTGCCAGTCTTCAACATCGTGTGAAATGGGTGCGCTCTAAGGCTGCATGGAAGGGCAGCGCACTGCGCTGGACGACCTGGGCCTCGTGCCGCCACGAAAGCTCGCCATGTACGTCATTTCTGGCGAGAGGTCGTCCTCTACCGGTCGTCGCCGCCACTGCTCGCCCTCACCATCAGGCAATGAGGCGAGCTCGGGCGAGGAGGAGGTGCCTACGACGAGGTTCTTCGATAGCAACTTCATCGACAACGACGAGGAGGCGGTTGCGACCGAGGCGGCATGCATCATCAGTGAGGTGGAGGTGACCGCAGCGTGGAGGCACGAGGAGGTCGTCGTCCGTCAGGTACACGCATACGAGGCTGCCCAGAAGGAGTCCACCATCCTCTGCGTCGAGATCGAGCGCGTCATCCCTGACGACCACTAGAGCTTGCCGTCCATTGTCATTGCGTCGTCTACAGGCCCGGTGAGGTATCCCATAGGCGATTTTTGGTAAAACTAGGTTAGCAGCCGCGTAGATTTAGGTTGTAAGGTGCTACTTTTGTAAAATCAATGATGTATATAGTTCAATTGCATTGACTAACTCGAACTGCCGAGGAATTCCTAGTTTAATTCTCCCATGAAATTTGATTTCAAGTTTATCGGTTCGTATTTACAGGATTTGATCGGCGCGAGCCTCCAATACGAACAAAACTGAGTTTTTGATGCCCTGACTCGCGATTTTACGGGCGGAGATTTAAGGGATCTAATATAGTTTCTCTTAGGAATCAAGTCTTTGCCTTGTTGAGGGGGTTGCTTGGTGTTCCGAACTTCGCATCAGTGGTATGGAAGTGGGGTCGGCAGCACATGTGAAGTTTGGAGTCTTACCTTTCAGGGTGAAAACACAAGGTCTGGCCTTAACTGGTTGTGTCTGACAATGTCTTTGTTAAAGGCATCGTTTTGAGAGCGAAGACTATCTTCAGGCTGAAAACCTAAGATCTTTGATCGGGCAACGGCAGCGCTGGTGCACTGTTCCCTTCTTGGAGGCGTCTCTTTTGAAGAGTCTGATTTTCAGGTGTTGTAATGATGGTGGTTGTATTACTGTTTCTAGGGTTGTGATGTTGTAGCGGGACTTTTATTTCTTAGTTTTCTTCTCTTTTTTGGTTGTGTGCATCCGTAATGTTTTAGGGTATTACGTTGTTACAGAGGCTAGGTGTAATTGATATATTTCGATATTAATATACTCCCTTTATCGAAAAAAGAATCAGGCCCTTGGCTGGCCATAGTTCTAGTATGTAACCCGGTCTCAAAAAACCCTCATGTGTATGCTAATTAAGCTTTGTTTTTTCTCATATAAAGCCTAAGCTCGGGGTTCAACTGTCAACAGATAATTTATCGGAACAATATTTGTTACAAACCAAATAAGGAGGGCATGTTTCGTAGGCTGCATGCCCCATGACTCACATCGGGCCATCAATTTTTTGTCGTTTGGTTGCCTAGACCGAGCCACGTTTTTGCAGGAACCGGTTCTCAAAGCAGTATCGGGCCAGGCCCTAGAGGAACGCCCGGTTCGGCAGTTTCTCCAGGGACAGACTCGTTCTCGCGCCACTTTGGCTCCAGCGATGCAACGGTTGCACGAGCTGTTGCTTACGCTCACTCTCCCTTACACTACTCCACACACCCTCTCTCAAATCAACATAAACATAGTCCGAATCAAAAAAAAGATGTACACGAAAAAGATGCGTGTCGATGATACGAACCAATTTCCACAATCGGTTTTGAGTTTCATCGGTCATAAATCATCAATCTCATGTATGAAGTTTTAAGAGAATTTTATCAAATTCGTCGCACACGCTCAACCGTTTGAGATTTCCTTTCAGGAATAGGTTCACCTCACCATTCCGCATGACTTTCATGTTGACAGGTTTTTGTTTCGGTGTACATACGCTGATACATAATTGATTCACAAGTATAGTGCAATCTGTTCGTATGTGTGACTAAGATTTGGAGTAATTTTGCTCAACTTCTCGCTCCCCATTTTCATGGACGGCGACGTGGTGATGATATGTGAGAAGGGAGAGGTGATAATCCATGGTGGTGGAGTCATGGTGGTGTTCGTCTTCGTGGTCGGTGACGTGCTGTGACCGACGTGACCGACGGTGTCATGGTGATGTTCGTTTTCGTGGTTGGCGATGTGCCTATGTTTGTGACCGGCGGTGTCCTAGTGGTGTTCATCTTCGTGGTCGGCGACATGGTGTTGCTTGTGACCGGCGTCACCGACGGTGTCATGGTAGTGTTCGTCTTTGTGGTCGGTGACGTGCACATGCTTGTGACCGCGTGACCGGCGGTGTCCTGGTGGTGTTCGTCTTCGTGGTCGGCGACATGGTGATGCTTGTGACCGGCGTCACCGACGGTGTCATGGTGGTGTTTCTCTTTGTGGTCGGTGACGTGCCCATGCTTGTGACCGGCGTGACCGGCGGTGTCCTGGTGGTGTTCGTCTTCGTGGTCGGCGACATGGTGATGCTTGTGACCGGCGTCACCGACGGTGTCATGGTGGTGTTTCTCTTTGTGGTCGGTGACGTGCCCATGCTTGTGACCGGCGTGACCGGCGGTGTCCTGGTGATGTTCGTCTTCGTGGACGGCGAGATGGTGCTGCTTGTGACCGGCGTCACCGACGGTGTCATGGTGGTGTTCGTCTTCGTGGTCGGCGACGTGCTCATGCATGTGACCGGCGTCACCGATGGTGTCATGGTGGTCTACGTCTTCGTGGTCGGTAATGTGATGATACTTTTGACCGGCGTGACCGACGGTGTCATCGCCGACGTGCCGAACCTTGTGAACGACGGTGCCATGGTGGTATTGTGATAGGTGAGGTAAGGTCACTATGTTGCCATATAGGTGAGGCTACGAAAACCATGCGACCAACCAATCAAAGTGTCACTTGGGTGCCATCCGATGCAACACAGCCTATCAAACGATGTGCCATTCTGAATCGAAGCTCGTCCGAAACGAGATGGGAGTCCCATCTCGCTGACGCGGTGAGCCATGATTCTTGTGCAGGCTACCAAACGCGCGCCCCAAGAGAATAAACGAAAACAATGAAAAAGAAGTGAGCACAGATTTGAAACTGCCAAACTTCAGTCTAAACCATCAGCCTAAAGCAGCACCAAGCAAGCTAAAACGAAAGTCCAGCAAACCTACAGGTTCCCAAATACATCTCGACCATGCCAAACAGTGTATTTTGTTTAAGACCAAACAGATGATAACAAGTTTTTAACATGCATAAACTGCGAGCACAACCACCCTAATCTTCAATCAACATTTCAGATCTCATCCATGCACCTGAGGCAGCTAATTAAGAAAGAGAGAGAACTAAAGTAACCCGCTTGCATTTTTCATAGTACTAGTACAAATTTGCTATAGGACACCATTATTTTACATCGTTTGCTAAAACACGCCGCTCGATTATATCTTTGCTAAGTATCATTACAATTTTGTGGCACATTTGACAGAATACACCACCTATCCAAAAACGTAAAGTTTTGGACTTTTTCTTCAATATCAGTCATAGCATGGTCATTCCAGCCAAAAGTGTAAAATTTTCCCTTTTTAAACAGGTGGTGTGTTCTCGTAATGTGTCACAAATTGTAATGGTACCTGGCAAAGACTCAATCGGATGATGTGTTTTGGCAAACGTTTCAAGAAAGAAAAAAAAAACCCATTCAGACGAATGGCATTGTGTTTTTAACTTTTTATACGACAATTGTTGCAGGCACCTAATATATGTAGAAAGTTCTTTCTTTTTCCCATGCTACACCAAAAAAAAGTTATATTACATTGTCTGCTTCTTACACTTCTGTTCTATCCAACATGTCAAGACATCCAGATCAACGGCTACACACACTTAGCTAGACTCTTGCGTTGATGAACTTTATGAATATCCAGCATAATATTCCACCAACCATGCTACAACAAAGTCCCCGCGTAACTGCCTAACGAGTACAACTGCAGGTACCAAAGTGGGAGGCAAGCGCCTCAGAATAAATTATATACAGATATCGGAACAAAAGAAAAAAAAATAGGACGTAGATATACAAAGAACGTGATCAGGGACCTGGACATGATCAACGGAACGAAATTAATAAAACATGAAAAAAACTGGCCCAATACATAAACTAGATGGTACCCCGCGCGTTGCTGCGGGGCCATTAAACGACTTAATATAAAATAAACATGCAATACCAGACCTAGCAAAAAAAACTCTAAAATTTTAAGTGAGATGATTTAATAATGAAAAAAGTAACAATCATCATGGTAAATATTTTTGGAATTGCCCTATAGCACTTTCATTGGTACGTTCCAAAATTACATTGTATATATACAATTACAGAAGAAAACATGCTTGAGAAATACATAGCCCGCTTAAACTAAATTTTGGCTGGCCTATATTGGCATCACCTAGTTTTAGTCATCACCTGAAAAATTAAATGTAACTACATGAGAAATTAGATGGGAGGCACCGCCTCCTTTTAGTCTTGACCTGAAAATTAAATATAACTGAGAAATTAGAATAAGAGGCCATATAGACTGAATGTATTATTTTACCGACTGAGAAAATGGTTTCGTGGCAACTGGTTAAAAATGCATCATAATGTCAAGAAAGAACCAAAGTGCCATTTTCTTTGCAACTAATTAAAAACGAATAATAATGTCAAGATAGAACCAAAGTGGTCTGATGCTGTTCAGTCATTTGTAGAATGGCACTTGATCATTCTTACTTTTGCTAGAAATATCGCGTGAAGAAAACAACATATTGTATTTGCAAACACAAACAGTACGGGATCCTCACTAGGCATGGCAAACCTAGTGACACTTAGCCTGACAGGTTGGCTCGGTCCTACTTCAGGTACTCAGATGTGTCGGCTGGAAATTAAGGCTCAGTCCTACTTCAGGTACTCAGATGTGTCAGCTGGAAATTAATCATAGAAGGAAAGAACATAAACCAGGGGAGAAGTCACATAATTGGACAAATTATCAGAATCCTCAATCTGGAATTCTGGATTCAACATATTAGTTATTCTTGCATCTTATTCATAAAACCTGTGATTCCATACTAATTACATAATGGAAAGCAATAGAAATAGAAGAGCATGGTTGTTACCTGATTAGGAAGAGATGACATGTAGAACGATTGTTCTTCTAATTACAGAAATACTGTATGAACTGTGAAATTAACAGAGGTGGTCAGATGGCTTCAATAACAAACTGCAATATAAGCTTCTATTTCAAGAAGAAAAAAAGAGTACAGGGAAAGATTAGACTACCGGAGCACCAACCATCTCCCGAGTATGGAGCCTGACGGGCGTACTCAAACTGCCATATCTCCACAAAGCTGGAATGAATATATCTGTTTAAAGTTACAAACTTTACCGAGAATCGATCAGAACTTGGAAGTGTGAACTCAATTAGGGGATGTCCAGATAAACTCTTACCAGCTGATCTCAAAAGAGAATATAAACATGGCCCTCACTGGGATGCAGAACCCATGATGACTCCACTGCAACGAACTACTAACAACGAAAACGTGAACGGACCTGCTTTGATCAGGTAAGCGGGGCTAGTCTCATGCTGCGCGGGACTTAATTCTCGTGGTGTGCGCGGCGTGCATACCGTGGCAGAGTTTGCCGGAATGGATCTGCAAAACCTCACCAATTTGAGGATCCAGATCAAGGGGAAAGGAGCGAGATGGAGATCTATGGTAATGTTGCGGTGTTTATCCGGGTCTTTAAAGGCAAAAAGAAGGCTGGTAAGCTACCTCAGTAGTGGACATCGTGGACTCCGCTTGTTTGATTTCGCATCAAATTCCGATAGTTTTGGCTGCAATTATGGTAGAGCAGGCGATTGGGAAGAGGAACGGAGCAGTCAGAAGAGAAACTGAATAACTAAATGGACTCTGCTTGGGAGCGCCGAACTTGCGGCACCGCTGCGGAAAGACCTGAGAAAATGAGATGATGTGGACGGACCACAGCTCAAAGAAATCGGGAGAGATCTACGGGGCGACCACGCGAGGAAGACGAACAGAATCGTGGTGCCGCTTTCTCCTTTTTTAGCAACCGAACGTACGTCGAACGGTCATGGGCTGATGCTTCGGTCGGCCCAGCTTGTGGAGGCCCGTGGGTCAGGGTGCAAGCGGTAGCGGGCCGTCTGCGGCGCCGCAAATTTAGGCCCATTTAAGTACATACGTGGGCTCCCACAGAAAATGAAGAAAAATAAGCGGCGGATGCGGGCCGGCCCGCAGGTACCGCGTAGTTCCGCGAATCGCAGCTCGGGGCGGCGGATACGGAGCGGGGCGGCGGCGGAGGCACCGAGCTCTTCGCCTCATCCAAGGCCCTTCAGCTCCGGCCTTCAGCTCATCCAAGGCCTTCAGCTCCGGCCGCCCCTTCGCCTCATCCAAGGCCTTCAGCTCCGGCGGCGGCGCCGGCGCTGCGCCCGTCTCCGGGAGCCAAGGGGGTCCAGTCGCCATGTTCCCGAGGTACGATGGCGGCGTCCAGGACCCGACGCGGTAGGATTGGAGCCGTCGAGACCTCCTCTGCCAAGGTCACCTGCATCGGCCAGATCCAGATCAAGGGCGGTTCCGCGGCGCGCGCCGCGCTGCGCTCCATGTCCCGCCGCGGGTCTTGGGCCGGAGTACTTCCGCCACGGGCGTGTGGACGACCGGAACGGCAGCGCTCTGCTCTCCCTCGTGCGAGTGCCCGCGCTCCGTCGTCGGCGACAAGAAGCGTCACAGGGAAGCAAATGTACTAATGTGTACTGTAGTAGTAGCAAAGGCAGGGGAGTTCCAGGAAAGCCGATTTGTTTGCTGCGGCAGAAGCGGTCTCCGCGTACACACGCGAGAACCATGCGGGCCGCCGCAGGAGGCCCACTGATTGGCTTGCGGGCACATGCAGGAAACCTGCGGGCCCCCGCGTCGTGTCCCACTTGCAGCCTGACCCGTGGGTATAGCGACGAATGTACTGTCGTTCGGCTACTGCCGTGGGTATGGCGATTTAGCTTCTCTCGTTCGGCTCGTGACGTGTTGTCTGGGCATAAAAAACGTGACCTAAGTCTGGAAACAATAAGGAGAAGGTGAAAATTCTAAATCAGATGACCTGGCTCGATGTGAGACCAGCAAAATGGGATCATCTATTAAGAAAGAGAAGATATAACACACTGAAACTTATCTGTTGGCTTTTGCTCTACACTGGAACCCTGAAGAAAAGCAATCGCGCTGTTTCGTACCACTTTATCATGTCCGGCGTTCCTTCACATGGTCTCATGTTTGCTGCCGGCAAGAAAAGGATTGCATGATTTATAATGTTTGATTAGAAAACACAAGGTACAGAGGTCAAAAGTGTGCTTAGAGCATCTGTACCGGCGGTCCTGATAGCGGCCCCGATAGCTTTTTATGGGCCGTGAGTGAAAATGGGCTCGCACCGGCGCACCTCAAACGCCGCTGCCCAATTTTGGAACCCAATAGACTCGCCGGGAACCCCGTGTCGGCCCCTTCGCCAAGGGTGCAAATCGGGCGCGCCGGCGCCTCACGAGGATGAAAATTTTGGGCGTGGGAGCCGCCTATCAGCCACACAACCCAAAAGTCGACGCCAGTGGGGAGTGGTGGGGCGACACGTCAGCGGCTCATTCAATTTTAACCTAGCGAACCGTCCCGTCGCGCGCCTTGCTCTTCGTGCCGCTGTTAATGAGCGCCACCGCTCCCCCGCCTCCCTCCGGCCATAAAAAGGGTCGTCTCATCGTCCCTCTCACACACAAACCCTAGCGCCTCTCTCTCCAACCCTAGCCGCCACCATCTGAAAAGACGCCATGTCTGGTCGAGGCCGAGGTAGTGGCCGTGGCCGCGGCAGAGGTGCACGCACGCCGTCGCTTGCGACGCTGTCGTCTTCACTGTCGGACATGGATGAGGAGGGGACCGTCCAGTTTGAGTTCGTCCTCGTCCTCAAGGGCGACCCACGCGGCATCCAGAGGCTGCCGGACACCTTCGCCGACTTCGTCGCCGGTGACGACCGTCCGGGCATGATGCATCTGCGGGAGGCTGCGTGCGGCTACTACCGGTGGATCGTGGACGTGATCTATGATACGCGCGGCAAGATGTACCTCCACATCGGCTGGGAGAAGTTCGCGCACCACCACCGCCTCCAAGCCGGCTTCGTACTCCCGTTCTCCTACTTTGGCGACAGGGACATGAGCATCAAGATGTTCGACGAGACGCGTTGCCGCCGGAACTACCATGGCGACAGCGCCGAGGAGGACGACTGAGTGTTGTTTCTTCGCAGCGAATATCGGCACGCATGTTTTTGAATGTTCTTCCTCAAAAGAACCAACAAAGGCACCCTCATCAGCTGGATTTTCCAGTTTGGATGACTGGGTGTGCCCTCGAGTGTTCTTTCTTGGCAGCGAACACACGAAACCTGTGATGACTGGCCTAGTTAGGTTTAGTTTTTTTGTAATATTTTATATTTGTGTCAACCATGGTTCAAACTATGTATTAGTTTGTGGAAAACCATGTCCAAACTATATCTTCATGTAAACCATGTTCCCAATTATATATTAGTTTGTGGAATAAAATATTTCTTATTTAATTTTCTATGCATTTACTTATGATTTTAATTCAAAACATCTATTGGGGCCGCCGTTTTGGGGGCGCCGGTGTGGAAATGGCTCCCCAAATAGAGGATGCAGTGCCGGCGTCCCCCAAAAAGAGGTGTCGACGCCCCTGTCGGCGCCTACTTGGGGGCTACCGGTGAAGATGCTCTTAGGTACGATCTTTCTGGTGTTTCTTCAGTGCGGATTGGCAAAAGAGGCAACACCTACAGGACAGAAACAATACCTACAAGATGGAAACTGGTGCTTGTTTTTTGCACTGAACAACGCACTCACATTGGATCACGATACATTTAGTTATGTAGGCCCTCAAGATGATGAATCTGTAGTACAGCACGTAGTAAAACTGCAGGTAACAGAGCATGCCCACTGAATCAAAGATACATATACAAAGAACATCATCAGAGGACAGGGACATGATCAACATCACGAAACTAACAAAATTTGGCACGAAGACATAAACATTTCACACTGGAACTCATCTTGTGCCCTGCCTTCTGATCTGCACTAGAAGGCCAGAAGACCAACCATTTTCATCCAAAACTATGAAGGCATCCAGACATTCCGTTCGTTTTCTGCATATCTAAGCAGATAAAGGGATGCTCAAAGCTGTTTTTGCGACTGATTGCCTCTCGCTTGTTCAACGGCTCAAGTCACCTCAGCTATATCTATTGGCTGTGGGGATTTTTTTTTAGATATGGGAGCATAGCCCTGGCCTCTGCATCAATCGATGCACACTGCCATTTATTAATAAAATAAACGTTAAAGTCAAGTGCTTATTACATGAACAAGTCTGGTAGACGAAGATAACTAAAACAAAACGGAGCGAAACATCTGAAGATGAATAGAAGACAAAAACTATCCATCTAGAATCCTGTTAATGTGTCGCCATCCTGGAAATAGCAGTCCCGAGTGACCTCCAGGAGCCGGTTGCATCCAGTAACCATGGTATCCCGCTGGTCCACCGGGAGCAAGTATGCCCATAGTTGTAGCCAATTCGCCGCACGAAGAATAACCTGTAAAAAAATTGTGCCCCTTTGTTTATTAAAGATGATATCATTCCGGCTAGTCCAAATCGACCAATAAATTGCCGAAACACCAATTCGAATATAAGCTTTGTCCCTCTTATTCACTCCATTTAGCCAATTACCAAACATATTAGTTACATTGGAAGGAGGTGGAATATTATATGTAAAGAAAATCATTCTCCAAATAATTTTTATAAAAGGACAATGAAGAAACAGATGGTCAACAGTTTCATTATTGTTAACAAAACAATATTTTTGACTTCCTGTCCATTTTCTCTTCGTCAAATTATCCTTAGTAAGTAATACTCTATTACTTAAAAACCACATGAAAATTTTAATTTCTAGAGGAACCTTAATCTTCCAAAAGGTATTTCCGCAAAAATCTAGTATGAGCATTCACAAGATCAAGGTACATGGATTTGACAGAGAATAAACAGATTCATTTAGGTTCCAAACAAAAGTATCTGGTTCATTGGATAAATGAATAGACATAAGCCGCTGACACAAGTGTAACCACAAATTGTATTTATAATTATTGAAAGTTCTTCTAAAACCAATATTCAGCGGTGAGTGAGCTAAAACCGTAGAAACCAACTCATTTTTCCGCTGGACAATATTATATAACGATGGATATTGTAAAGATAGAGGGTATGCGCCCAACCAAGTGTCCTCCCAAAACCGCACTGTCATTCCATTACCAACTTTGAACTTTCCTCTCTTAAAAAACTCCGGTTTAACCCGCATAAGCCCCTTCCAAAAAGGTGAATCTGTAGGTTTGGCCTCTACCTGAGTCAACGTTTTGTTTTTGATATACTTATTATGAAGTAGTTGTTGCCACATTCCTTCTTCATGTAACAATTTAAAAAGCCATTTGCTTAAAATACATATGTTTTTTAGTTCAAGTACCTCAATTCCCAAACCCCCTTGATCCTTAGGTCTACATACTATGTTCCATCTAGATAATCTATATTTCTTCTTATCCTCCTCCTCTTGCCAAAACAAGCGGGAACGATAATAATCGAGTCTCTTACGCACCCCTTTAGGAATTTCTAAGAATGGTAACATCAACATCGGTAAGCTCGTAAGTACAGAATTTACAAGCATCAAGCGGTCTCCATACGACAACATCTTGCCCTTCCAGCATCCTAACTTCGAAGCAAAACGGTTCTCCATCGGATTCCATTCAGAATTGTGAAGTCGCCGGTAGTGAATGGGAACCCCTAGATAACGGAAAGGTAAAGTCTCATATGTACACCCAAAGATGTTTTTATATTGATGTTCCAATTCTGTAGCTTTACCAAAGCAAAACAACTCACTCTTATGGAAATTAATTTTAAGACCGGATAATTGCTCAAATATACATAGAATGAGTTTCATATTAACAGCCTTAACTAAATCGTGTTCCATAAACAAGATAGTATCATCAGCGTACTGCAAAACTGATACCCCTCCCTCAACTAAGTGTGGAATAAGGCTTCCGACTTGACCCTCCTCTTTTTCCCGAGCTATCAAAATAGCCAGCATATCGGCAACAATATTAAAAAGAATAGGGGATAACGGGTCCCCCTCTCTCAGCCCTTTGCGTGTTTGAAAATTATGTCCTACATCATTATTGACCTTAATCCCCACACCTTCCTTCTCTACAAAACTTCTAATACGCTCGCACCAAATGTTATCAAACCCCTTCATCTGAAGCACTTGATGGAGGAAAGGCCACTTCACCTTGTCATACGCCTTCTCAAAATCAATTTTGAAAAGGACTCCATCCAGTTTTTTACTATGTAATTCATGGATCGTTTCATGTAAAACAACTACTCCTTCTAAAATATGTCTACCTGGCATGAACGCAGTCTGAGATGGTCTCACTACCTTGTGTGCCACATCTGACATACGATTAGTAGCTACCTTAGTGAATATTTTGAAGCTGACATTTAACAGACAAATAGGTCTATATTGCTGAATTTGTATTGCATTTTCTTTCTTAGGAAGTAATGTAATAATCCCAAAAATTAGTTTAAATAGAGGGAAGCCACCATTTTGGAAATTTTCAAACAAGGCCATCAAATCCCCCTTAATTATACTCCAAAATTTTTGGTAGAATTCTGCCGAAAAACCATCTGGTCCCGGTGATTTGTTGTGCTCCATTTAACTAATGGCATCCAACACTTCATCCTCTGTAATTTTTTTTGATAATAGTTCATTTTCCTGGACAGACAATTGTGGGATATCATTGATGCGATCCTCCATCATAGTCACTGAACTATCTTCATGAGCTCCAAAGAGCTTCTTATAATACTCGGTGATATAAACCTTCAGATTTTCGTCACCAACAATTGTCCCTTCTTCTTGTTCAAGTTGAAAATTTTTCTTCTTTCTATGTTTCCCATTAGGTATTAAATTAAAATATTTTGTGTTATTGCCTCCCTCCTGTATGTGTTTGATTTTAGCCCGTTGAGCCCATTTTATCTCTTCCTCTCTTCTCAGCTTATTGAGTTGTTCATTTGCCTTTCTCAATTCAGCTCTTTCCTCATCATGCAGAGGACATGACTCGGCCTGGATATCAAGGAAATCAATAATATTAAGCAAGCGTTCCTTCTCCTTTTTATATTTTCCACTTAAGTTCTTACCCCAACCTCGTAAAAATCTCCGTAGATGTCTAATCTTGTTTTGCCAAGTTATAATCGGTGTTTTACCGGCTGACACCGCCGCCCACTCCCTTGCAACCAAATCATAAAAACATTCTTGTTCGAACCATGAAAGCTCAAAAGAGAACCGCGCATTATTCCCTAAATGAGCGTGGTCACCCGAATCAATTAGAAGGGGGGGGGTATGATCTGATCCTGTCCGTGAAAGGGCTCTAACCGATACCAGAGGAAATTTCTGCTCCCACTCCACACTTGTGAGAACCCAGTCTAGTTTTTCAAAAGTAGGAGTAACCCTTCTACTAGCCCATGTGAATTGCCTACCCGATAGAACAATTTCCCTAAGATTTAAGTTTTCAATGATGGCATTAAACATAAAAGGCCACCTAGGGTTAAAATTATCATTGCTCTTATCCTATGGTCTCCGAAGAATATTAAAATCTCCAGCCAATAAAATTGGTAAAGATAAATGATCACATAATCTCACCAATTCCGACAAAAATTCCGGCTTTCTCGAATCTTGGGCAGCTCCATAAACAGAGACTAAAATCCATTCGAAACCATCTTGTTTAGAACGGAGGTGTAATTTCACACAGAAGTCACCATTATCCACGTTCTTAACCAGAAGAGTTGAGGTATTAATGCCAACTAGAATGCCCCCGGATCTCCCACCAGGCGGAAGACAAAACCAAGCAAAGTCAGCGACGCCGACAAGACTACTCAAAAAGGATTTTCAGAAATTTGAATGGCCTGTCTCTAACAAAGCAATAAATTCAAGATGATGTTCCCGGATAGCTTCCTTAACAAATAGGTGCTTCCCCGGATCCTTAAAACCTTCACTATTCCACGACATACCCCTTAGACCTGTCATTTTAAAAACATTATTTTTTCACCCTAACTCTATTACTCTGCCGTAAATTATTCTTATCATAAGACCTTTTTTCCTTTGTTTTTTTTGGACTTTATTCGTTCCAGGTATGTCTAGTATATGTTCCCCAATCAGATCATCGTCATCAACTAAGTCTTCACACAAATTTGAAGCCTTGCTAACAATCAAACATTGCAGCCTATTCTCATTTACAAGTGTACTATCGTCACTCGTCTGTAACATGGTAACAGACCTATGCAATTCATTCTCAAGTATTAATTTAGCCGACTTGATCTCCTCATCCCTCTAATTTCCCAACAAAACACCCAAAGAACTAGCATTACGAATTATTCGTTCGGGCGAGAAAGATAAAAAAGACACACTTTTATTCGTGGACATACCTGTTGCACCCAGAGTAGATCGACGCTGAGCAGCATACATAGCCCGCTCCATTTGCGTCTGATCCGCCGTAGCATGAGCCCCAATTCTTGCAATTGTACACACATCCAAAGCCTTTGGTTCTGGAATGCCTCCAAAAGCTATTATATCTTCTCGTGTGTAATTTCTTGTTCCCTCTGTCCCCACTTCCGCACATACATGGGAATCAGAATTATTGTTTATGAAATTGACAGAGAAAGGTTGCTTCAGTTCGATTGAGTGATGCGAAAATTCTTCAGAGATCGACGTACCTCGGGAACCGCCAGTCCCATGCATGTTGGGCTGTGTCTGCATACCCTGTGAGCGACTCCAAACTGCCCAGGATGAGACCTCCGCGGCGACGACCCAGCAGCCCCCGACAGTGGAGGCGCCACGGTCGGCCCGGCCAAAGCTGCCTTCTGGCCCGCCTGGGATCCCGCCGTCGCAGCCAAGATGGCCTTCTGTCCCGCCTACGTTCCTGGCATCCCAGCGATCGACGTTGCCTTCGCATGGTCTGCATGCCTCGGTTGGTGAGTCCGCGGCAATGATCGACGTACTTCCTCCTCCAAATCTGCCTTGTCATTCAGAATAGGCATTGCATGGCTGCTCAAAAGTTTATGTCCTCTATGCTTAGCACTAGACATAGGAGAAACAACAGTATTAAAAACTGGTTCAAGAAAAATAGGACTAATTGAATTAGATGCAAAACGAGAACTTGAATACCTTAGTGTATTCTCAACGTGTTCAGTTTGCATGTTCACAGGAGTATTTTGAACATTATTTTCCTTTCCCAAGCAATGTGCCAAATCAGAAGAGGACTTTGTAATCCCTGTACTCGTTTTCTGGCCTGAAGATGTGTTTGTATCATCTTTATTATTCTCAACATTGGAAGTACTCTTGGATCTTTTAGATTCTCTGTTAGATGCATTACCACTCTACCCATTGCCACTGGCCCCAACATCATCATCTTGCTTTGGAAGATCAGTCATTGTCACATCCGCCAGAGTTGATCTTCGTAATCCCTCCACTTCAAAATGTAGGTGAAAGAAATCATTCTTTATTTTTAAGTCCCAAGTATTAGGTATCAAAGTGGGATCGAGACATGTAACCAGAATGCGCAAAACTTTGTTGGCCCTGGTGAAGACAATATCCAAATCCTTCGTTTTCCCAAAAACATCACCTATAGCCCACATTGCCAAAAAATCATTTAGTGCCAAAGGGGGGAGCTCATACACACGAACCCACACATCCTCAGGCGTCCAAGCTGGCGTCAAAGTGCATATGAATAGGAGTGCCTGGTACCTGAAAACGACCAAAACGCTGCACTGTCACTAAATCATGCTTGCTCGGAAAATTAACTCTAAAGATATTCTCCTCCACCATTTGCTTATCCCATTGGTACTGTTTCCACTATCCATCTCAGTTGTGTGACAATTTCCATCGACTGAGAGAGATCCTCAAGTAATTTTAACTCGGCCCAATCTAGTGTTTTCAACACAAGGTCTTACCGAATCTGAAAGAGGAAGTTCCCAAAATGATAAATCTGGATGACCTAAGCCATACATAGAAATTCTTGGTCTCGGTGCTTTCAATAGAGGACAATCGACAAAGGCATGACCTGATCTCTGACAATAGTCACAAAGAACTACAACAGAGCAATCATTCACACAATGTCCGGGTTTTTTACACCGATAGCACGTAGGACCCCCCTTCTTTTTTGTTCCTTGTAATGCACCACCGGCATCAGAGCCACCATCCGAGGTCACACTTCTACCCTGATCATCAAACTCTGCCTGTATATTAGAAGCATCGAGAGGACTTTGCTCCATAACCTGATCTTGCTGAATGTTAGAAGCACTCGGAATCTGGGCTGACTCTGAAACAACCTTGGGCACATAAGAGATTGTCTAGCAGCAGTATTAAGATTAGGCTGAACAACTTCCCTAATGTTTTGATCTGTCTGCTGAGAGGAATTCCTAGATGGTGGTTGATGACATCAAGGTTATGGTGAACGATTTTATCTCAGCTTCGTTTGTCCATGTGAATCGAAGCCTGAATAAAGCAGCGCATATTTTAGCTAAGTCGGGGTTTTAGTTTAGCCTCCCCGGAGGTTTATCATTCTGCCCCGGAGTGTATTCGGGCAGCAATTTGTATTGACACTATTTGATCAATAAAGTGTTGTGTTCTGTCAGAAAATAAAACCAGATGACATATGAAGCAATACCTTATTACTGGGCCACCAACTGCCTCTAATTGATCAACTCACCGAGTATATTGACATGTGATCTGATGCTAATCAGAATGAACAGAATGAAGGAGACAAATGCTAATGAGCCGAACCAGCTAGTGAGCGAGACACTATTTAAACTCTAATCATGTCATTGCTTGTTTTTGCATAATAATAATAATGCTATACTTGTTTGAATGTGCCGGGATGCTTTGGATATTCTGTTATCATGAGATAGTGGAACCTAGCTGAAAAGGTATCACTTTGTTTAGATAGTAATCATGCCATAACTAGTTCACCAAAACTGAAAAGCTGTCATGACAAACAGCGTTTCGTACCTGTTTATCATGTCCAGAATTCCTTCATACGGTCTGAATGTTTGTTGCTGGCAAGAAAAAGATTGCATGATCAGTCATGTTTGGTTATTAAACGCCACACGGTACACAGAGGCCAAAAGTGTGCATGGGTACAATCTCTCCGGTGTTTCTTTGGTGCCGATTGGCAAAGAGACAAGTTTTTGGGAAGCTGCTGCTTATTTTCTGCACTGAACCACAGAGATCATGACACATTCAGTTATGTAGGCCCTGAAGATGATGAGTCAGTACTAATATCCAACATAATATCCCAGCAAGCACCCTAGAACGACATGGCAGTAGAACCGTCCGACGAATACAATTGCAGGGGTAACAGAGCATGACCACTGAATTAAAGATACATACACAAAGAACATGATCAGGCAGATGATTAACGGAACGAAATTAATTAAACATGAACAAAATTGGGACCAATCCATAAACATAATACACTGGGAATTCATCGACAGTGTTTGGATGCTTAGAATTGGGCTCTGGATTGGGGAATCTGGAATTGAGGACCCAATTCTGTTGTTTGGATGTACTCAATATTGGGCTGTAGAACTCGGAACCAATTCAGAGCCCCTCCCCCGCGCGGCCAACTTACCGATTGGACAATTCAGAGGTCTGGACCTCTGAATTGCCTCCGAATTGGCCCGTCGCTCACTCATTCTCTCTCCACCGAGCAAAGTACGAGGCGTCCCCGCGCTGGAGAAGGCGAGCACGGCAGCGCCGCCCGGTATGACCGCCGCCAACCCCCTCCCTTCCCACTCCGCCCCTGCGCTCCTTCCGCCCCTGTCCTCCCTCTTCCCCGTCGTCCCGTCCCCCCTCGCTGCGCCCTCCCCGTGGAACTCTAGCTAGTGGAGCGGCGGCGTGCGTAGCTCGGGCGGTGGCGTGCTCCCCGCCAAGCTCCTCTGAGCCCCACCCCACACAACCATCTCTTCCTCCTCACGATCTCGGGGGGAAAGGCCCAAATCGAAGCTTCTGGAAGCTCCCGGATCCGGATCCGACCGGCGCGCTTATGGAGGCGTCCTGGCGGCGCTCTGCCGCGGGTCGGTGCAGCGGGACCTGCTGCGGCGTTGTGGCTACAGGGGCGAGCAGGGCGGCGGATTTGGTCACCGGCGCGACCATGCCGCCCGGCGGCAACGGACTGGGCGCGGGAGATGCTCTCGCGATGGCTCGGCTTCGCCATTGTGATCGCGAGAATGAGGGGAGGCTGCGGTTTGAAGGGCAGGGGCTGAGGAGCTCCTGAACTTCGAGGCCAGGCGACGCTCTCCGTCGCCGGGGACTCCTTCCACGACGCGAGCACAGGCAATAGCCATGTCAGCCCGCGCCACAAGCAGCATCTGGCGTTCCTGGGAGTTAGGCTGAACCAAAGTGGTCGTGTAGGGTATCGTTGGATGCAGAATTCTAACAGGAACAACTTTGCTTCTGACACTATGCTCTTTGTGTGATCTTACACACTCTGGTACCTAAAAGCTGGAATTAAATGATTAATGCAGCAAGCTTATGGAGGCTGTCTAGTAGTAATTTTTTTTTTTTGCATTAGATTCAACTTGGCTATATTTTGGGTCGATTTTCATTCATATTACAGAGCTTATTTTGTTCAAAGTCAAAAATACCCTCATTTCCACACATATGACATCCAAACAGCATTTCGTATTCCATTGAAACCTGAATTCTATAGCTGAATACCACAGCATTTCGTATTCCATTGAAACCTGAATTCTATAGCTGAATACCACACGCATCCAAACAACATTTGTGGTATTGAATTGAATTGGTTGATTTGGTTTTCCATTCCCAATTCAATTCAGAGCCCAATACATTGCAACCAAACACAGCCTGAAGACCAACCCATTTTCATCCAAAACTATGAAGGGATCCAGTCATTCCCTTCGTTTTCTGCCTAACTAAGCAGAACCAATACATTATTACTGGGCCACCAACTGCCTCTAATTAATCAACTCACTGAGTATATTCACTATATTCACTGATCTGATGTTAATCAGAAGGAACAGAATGAGGGAGACAAACATTGCTACAAGGCTCCCCCGTTGATCTTCTGTTCAATGCCCTTGGCCTCCTCAGGGCATCTCCAACCGGGCGACCCAAACGGACGCGCTGGGCCGTCCGTTTTGGGCCGTTTGCGCGTCCGCGCGTCCGTTTGGGTCGCGCGCTGCGCCCAACGCGCGGGATTTGGGTCGCGTTGCCCTATGGTATGTTTATCTTGTAAATTCACTAGAAAAACGCAAAAACATATTATATAAAATATATAAAATAGTTCAAATGCTCAAAATGTATTACACATTACATAGTCCATGTAATCAAGGATAAAGTATTATTCAAATAAAATGAAAAAACGATACAAATGCTCTCGGCTTCAGGATTTCCTTCATCATTGTTGTTTGCAGCATTGCTGCCTACATGCTGCCACATGTGCTCGACCAAATCAGCCTGAAGCTGGTTGTGTATAGCTAGATCTCGAATTTCATGGTGCGCATGAAGAATGTCCTGGAATGATGCCGGAGCACCTTGAGGAGTAACCAACTCTCCTTGGCCTTCCCAGTCATTATCAAAGAGTGAATCATCCCGCTCTACCTCAACAATCATGTTATGCATGATTACACAAGCGGTCATCACCTCACTCATGCGCGTGTACTCATCTACGAAATCACCGGCAACGCCATATGCGAGCATCATAATCGCTGCCGTGCATTTCTGGTACGAAGAGAGGCCTACCTTGCCAAGTGCATCCACTTTCGCACAGAAGTAGTCGTCGTAGATCTTGACGCCATCCATTATCCGGCGGAACAGCGGCCTGGTCATCCGAAAACGACGGCGAAACAAGGCCGGCGTGAACAATGCCTTGGGTTGGAAGTAGTCGTTGTAGAGCTGGTCGTGGCCGCGTTCTCTTTCGCGGTCCAAGGCGGCCGCGCGGCCCGGCAAGGACCCCCGGTGCACGGGAATCTGCGAGACAATGTGCTCGTGGATGAGCAGCGCAGCATCCGTGAAAAAATCGTCGTCGGACTCCTCTTCTGACGACGTGTCGATGAAGTTCTTGAAGTAGTATTCGTCGTCGCTGTCCACCATGATCTGAAAAGGGACACATTTTAGTTCGAGCATTTCAACGAACACCTCGCAGACGGAGGCGATCCAAATGCTTCCGTAGGGACCTGCAGGCATGGCCGTCTCAGCCGACTTGCGGTCCGGAAACACGAGCAGGGAGAGCTCACCTCCGGCGGAAACGGCGCAGCTGTGAACGGCGGGAGGTGTCGCGACGGTGAGAGGACAACAGCGCCGGCGGCGGCGTCCTCCGACTCTGCTACGACGCGGCGAAAGCAGCGCGGGGCCTCGACCTATGCTTCCGCCCCGCTTGCCGGCGTCTCGACGACGATGGCCGGCGTCGACGCGCTCCCAAAACGCCGGTCCGTGGGTGGCGGCGGAGCGGTGGGGAGATGTGTGCGACGGGCTTGTGTTTTGGGAGGCGAGACGAGCGGGCCAGGGGCGGACAAGGGAGGACGCGAGCGACCAGCCTTTCGCGTCCGCTGCCACGCAAACTCGTCCAAGATTTGGGCCGGGTTTGGGTCGTCCCAGACGCCCCGGCCATCCGTTTTAGGGATGGATCCGCGCGCTGGGTCGCGGTTTTGTCCGTTTCGACCCATCCAGACGCGCGGGCACGGGATGGGTCGCTCGGTTGGAGATGCCCTCAAAGGAGCAAATCAGACTTGGCAGGCAACCTTCTGTAGAAGTTGAACGGGACGGAAGGCATCCTGCTGCGGAACCGGGGATGGCGCAGCAAGTAAAGCATGGTGATCACCATCAAAACCTGGAACGGCGTCCCGTAGAGCACGATGAATCAGCCCAGCTATATAGTTGACCGGCGTTTTGGGATATTGTGGACCCCACTTAACTAATGGACCAGCCCAGCTATATAGTTGACCGGTCAAACTATGTCATCTGGCCCGGCCCGCTTAAGACGTGGCAGGCCTCGTGTGGGCCTACCATCTACCACGGGGTTTCAGCCGGTTAACGCCGTTAACCGGCGAGCTAACGGCGTCCGCCACGTGTCAGTTTGCATGACGTCAGCAGTCAACGGGCTCCCGAAAACACTTCCGCAACGGTCCGATTTTCCGTGGCGGAAGGGCGCCCAAGCGCGACGGACCGAAAAAATCGTCGTTGGACTTTGCCTGACGCAGTTTCGACAACGGAACCCATATCGTCGGGTTAGGCCCATAGGCGACGAAAAATGCCCCTTAGTTGACGATTTTGGGACGTTGTCTATCAGAACTTTTCTTGTAGTGAAACAACACATAAACAATAGATTGATAATCACCATAACATAGTATTCTCTATCCATCGGATCCCGACAAACACAACATATAGTATTACAGATAGATGATCTTGATCATGTTAGGCAGCTCACAAGATCCAACAATGAAGCACAATTAGGAGAAGACGACCATCTAGCTACTTCTATGGACCCATAGTCCAGGGGTGAACTACTCACTCATCACTCCGGAGGCGACCATGGCGGTGTAGAGTCCTCCAGGAGATGAATCCCCTCTCTGGCAGGATGCCGGAGGCGATCTCATGAATCCCCCGAGATGGGATTCGCGGCGGCGGCGTCTCAGTAAGGTTTTCCGTATCGTGGCTCTCGGTACTGGGGGTTTCGCGACGGAGGCTATTTGTAGGCGGAAGGGTAGGTCAAGAGGCGGCACGAGGGGCCCAGGGGGCAGGCCGGCGCGGCCAGGGCCTGGGCCGCGCCGCCCTATCCCCTGGCCACCTCGTGGCCCCACTTCGACTCCCCTTCGGTCTTCTGGAAGCTTCGTGCAAAAATAGGACCCTGGGCGGTGATTTCGTCCAATTCCAAGAATATTTCGTTACTAGGATTTCTGAAACCAAAAACAGCAGAAAACAAAGAATCGGCTCTTCGGCATCTTGTTAATAGGTTAGTTCCAGAAAATGCGTAAATACGACATATAATGTGCATAAAACATGTAGGTATCATCAATAAAGTAGCATGGAACATAAGAAATTATCGATACGTTGGAGACGTATCACTTATCAATCCTAAATCATCGAGGTTAGGTTACGCTCGGGACGATTGCATCTCATACTATGCATTATAGCATCTTTGCCAATTCTTTAAACATTGTCCTTACCGGACAATGATGGTATTTCAGAATTTGGAGTTCTCCCGTATCGAAGCTTTTGCCTGCATAATCTTGCGATCAAGAAAGGCAAGTTCATCGCTTGCTCATGTCATTTGATTATTTTTATCAAATTATATGCAAAGTACTATACTTATCACTCTTGCATTGAAAAGCAAATATTATTTTACAATTATGAATATGACTATGTGGTGGGCAATGGAACCATGGTATGTGTTGATATGGTGGAGGTTCCATTGCACGGGTACTATTCATCTAGGACTAAGTACCAATGCCGTCCAGTGATTCTAGCGCCGTACATACCGCGTTGACCATAAGATCTATAATGGCTCTGGGGAAGTCAGCTGTATCTTTTCCCTCCTGCACGCCAACGGACTTGATAGAGCCTGGCGGGGTGCTGGAGGCACCGCCGTAGGTTGGGAAATCCTTTAAAATCCCCATCCGGACGTTTGGATGAGAGGCTCTACCGTCTATGAAGGATTGTCCATAGTACACCGGGGGTAAAGCCGTATGATCGGGAGATGTCTACCGGGGGTGTACGGATGGACAAAAGGGTGGGTTTGCAGGGTCGCGGAGAAGGCAGTGATTGGCTTGGATCTTACACCTGGCCCCTGATGTCTACGTTCCCCCTCCTTTCCTGTAGACAGTGTTGGGCCTCCAAGTGCAGAGGTTTGTAGAACAGCAGCAAGTTTTCCCTTAAGTGGATCACCCAAGGTTTATCGAACTCGGGGAGGAAGAGGTCAAAGATATCCCTCTCATGCAACCCTGCAACCACAAAGCAAGAAGTCTCTTGTGTCCCCAACACACCTAATAGGTGCACTAGTTCGGCGAAGAGATAGTGAAATACAGGTGGTATGAATATATATGAGCAGTAGTACGGCGCCAGAAAATAGCTCGTTGGCGTGCAGTTGATGGTAGTAATATTGCGGGAAGTAAACATGCAGTAGTAACGCAGCAGTAGTAACGCAAGAAACGAGTAATAAGCGTGATAGCAGTATTTAGGAACAAGGCCTAGGGATTAGACTTTCACTAGTGGACACTCTCAACATTGATCACATAACAGAATAGATAAATGCATACTCTACACTTTTGTTGGATGATGAACACATTGCGTAGGATTACACGAACCCTCAATGCCGGAGTTAACAAGCTCCACAATAATGCTCATGTTTAAGTAACCTTAAGTGTAAGATAGATCAAAACGACTAAACCAAGTACTAGCATAGCATGCACACTTGTCACCTTCATGCATATGTAGGAGGAATAGATCACATCAATATTATCATAGCAATAGTTAACTTCGCAATCTACAAGAGATCATGATCATAGCATAAACCAAGTACTAACACGGTGCACGCACTCGTCACCTTTGCACACATGCAGGAGGAATAAAACTACTTTAATAACACATCACTAGAGTAGCACATAGATAAATTGTGATACAAACACATTGCAATCATCAAGAGATATAAATAAGCACTTCACTACGCTCTTCAACGAGTGAATAAGTACTTCGTGAAATATAGCCTAAGAGACCCACACGGTGCACACACTCGTCACCTTTACACACGTGGGACAAGGAGTCTCCGGAGATCACATAAGTAAAACCCACTTGACTAGCATAATGACATCTAGATTACAAGCATCATCATATGAATCTCAATCATGTAAGGCAGCTCATGAGATCATTGTATTGAAGTACATAGGAGAGAGATGAACCACATAGCTACCGGTACAGCCCCGAGCCTCAATGGAGAACTACTCCCTCCTCATGGGAGCAGCAGCGGTGATGGAGATGGCGGTGGAGATGGCAGCGGTGTCGATGGAGAAGCCTTCCGGGGGCACTTCCCCGCTCCGGCAGGGTGCCGGAACAGAGACTCCTGTCCCCCAGATCTTGGCTTCGCGATGACGGCGGCTCTGGAAGGTTTCTCGTATCGTGGCTCTCTCCGTAAGGGTTTTCGATGCAGGGGCTTTAAATAGGCGAAGAGGCGGCGCAGGAGGGTCAACGAGGCGACGACACCATAGGGTGGCGCGGGCCCAGCCCTGGCCGCGCCACCATGTCATCTCGGGCCCACAGGGCCCCCTCCGGCGGCTCTCGGGTGTTCCGGATGCTTCCGGGCAAAATAGGAACCTGGGCGTTGATTTCGTCCAATTCCGAGAATATTTCGTTACTAGGATTTCGAAACCAAAAACAGCAGAAAACGAGAACCGGCACTTCGGCATCTTGTTAATAGGTTAGTTCCGAGAAAATGCACGAATATGACATAAAGTGTGCATAAAACATGTAGGTATCATCAATAAAGTGGCATGGAACATAAGAAATTATCGATACGTTGGAGACGTATCAGCATCCCCAAGCTTAGTTACGCTCGTCCCGAGCGAGGTAAAACGATAACAAAGATAATTTCTGAAGTGACATGCCATCATAATCTTGATCATACTATTTGTAAACATATGTAATGAATGCAGCGATCAAAACAAAGGTAATGACATGAGTAAACAACTGAATCATAAAGCAAAGACTTTTCATGAATAGTACTTCAAGACAAGCATCAATAAGTCTTGCATAAGAGTTAACTCATAAAGCAATAATTTAAAGTATAGACATTGAAGCAACATAATGGAAGATTAAGTTTCAGCGGTTGCTTTCAACTTATAACATGTATATCTCATGGATAATTGTCAATGCAAAGCAATATAACAAATGCAATATGCAAGTATGTAGGAATCAATGCACAGTTCACACAAGTGTTTGCTTCTTAAGGTGGAGAGAAATAGATAAACTGACTCAACAATAAAAGTAAAAGAATGGTCCTTCAATGAGGAAAGCATCGATTGCTGTATTTGTGCTAGAGCTTTTATTTTGAAAACATGAAACAATTTTGTCAACGGTAGTAATAAAGCATATGAGTTATGAAAATTATATCTTACAAGTTGCAAGCCTCACGCATAGTATACTAATAGTGCCCGCACCTCGTCCTACTTAACTTGGACTACCGGATCTTCGCATGCCATGTTTCAACCAAGTGTCACAAAGGGGTACCTCCATGCCGCTCGTACAAAGGTCTAAGGAGAATGCTCGCATTTCGGATTTCTCGCTTTTGATTATTCTCAACTTAGACATCCATACCGGGACAACATGGACAACAGATAATGGACTCCTCTTAAATGCATAAGCATGTAGCAATGATTATTATTCTCATATGAGATTGAGGATATATGTCCAAAACTGAAACTTCCACCATGGTTCATGGCTTTAGTTAGCGGCCCAATGTTCTTCTCTAACAATTTTGCACGCTCCAACCACTAAAATGATAGACCTTCAGACAAGACGGACATGCATAGCAACTCACATGATATTCAACAATAGTTGATGGCGTTCCCCGAAGCATGGTTATCGCACAACAAGCAACTTAATAAAATATAAAGTGCATAAGTACATATTCAATACTACGATAGTTTTTAAGGCTATTTTGTCCCATGAGCTATATATTGCATAGGTGGATGATGGAATTTTAAAGGTAGCACTCAAGCAATTTACTTTGGAATGGCGGAGAAATACCATGTAGTAGGTAGGTATGGTGGACACAAATGGCATAGTAGTTGGCTCAAGGATTTTGGATGCATGAGAAGTATTCCCTCTCGATACAAGGTTTAGGCTAGCAAGGTTATTTGAAGCAAACTCAAGGATGAACAAGTGCAGCAAAACTCACATAAAAGACATATTGTAAACATTATAAGACTCTACACTGTCTTCCTTGTTGTTCAAAACTCAATACTAGAAATTATCTAGACCTTAGAGAGACCAATTATGCAAACCAAATTTTAGCATGCTCTATGTATTTCTTCACTAATAGGTGCAAAGTATATGATGCAAGAGCTTAAACATGAGCACAACAATTGCCAAGTATCACATTATCCAAGACATTTTACCAATTACTACATGTAGCATTTTCCAATTCCAACCATATAACAATTTAACGAAGAGGAAACTTCGCCATGAATATTATGAGCTAAGAACACATGTGTTCATACGAACCAGCGGAGCGTGTCTCTCTCCCACACAAGGATGAACTTATTCAGAGAACTAAGATAACAAAACAAAAACAAAAATAAAAGCACACAGACGCTCCAAGTAAAATACATAGGATGTGATGGAATAAAAATATAGTTTCACTAGAAGAAACCTGATAATTTGTCGATGAAGAAGGGGATGCCTTGGGCATCCCCAAGCTTAGATGCTTGAGTCTTCTTAAAATATGCAGGGATGAACCACCGGGGCATCCCCAAGCTTAGACCTTTCACTCTTCTCGATCACATTATATCACCCTCTTCTATTGACCCTTGAAAACTTCCTTCACACCAAACTTCAAGCAAACTCATTAGAGGGTTAGTGCATAATCAAAAATTCACATGTTCAGAGGTGACACAATCATTCTTAACACTTCTGGACATTGCACAAAACTTCTGAAAGTTAATGGAACAAAGAAACCCATTCAACAAAGCAAAAGTGGCAATGCGAAATAAAAGGCAGAATCTGTCAAAAACAGAACAGTCCGTAAAGACGAATTTTAAGATGGCACCAGACTTGCTCAAATGGAAAAACTCAAAACTAATGAAAGTTGCGTACATATCTGAGGATCACGCTCGTAAATTGGCAGATTTTTTAGAATTTTCTACAGAGGCCTGTGCCCAGATTCGTGACAGACAGCAATGCTGTTTCTGCGCAGCAATCCCAAATATAACATCAACTTTGACATAGAAACTTTACTTGGCACAAAAACATGATAAGGAGAGGTTGCTACAGTAGTAAACAACTTCCAAGACACAAATATAAAACAAAGTACTGTAGCAAAATAACACATGGGTTATCTCCCAAGAAGTTCTTTCTTTATAGCCATTAAGATGGGCTCAGCAATTTTAATGATGCACTCGCAAGAAATAGTATTTGAAGCAAAAGAGAGCATCAAGAGGCAAATTCAAAACACATTTAAGTCTAACATGCTTCCTATGCATAGGAATCTTGTAAATAAACAAGTTCATGAAGAGCAAAGTAACAAGCATAGGAAGATAAGACAAGTGTAGCTTCAAAAATTTCAGCACATAGAGAGGCATTTTAGTAACATGAAAATTTTTACAACCATATTTTCCTCTCTCATAATAACTTTCAGTAGCATCATGAGCAAACTCAACAATATAACTATCACATAAAGCATTCTTATCATGAGTCTCATGCATAAAATAATTACTACTCCCAACATAAGCATAGTCAATTTTATTAGTTGTAGTGGGAGCAAATTCAACAAAGTAGCTATCAAATATAGGAGGTATATTGTAATCATAATCAAATTTATCCTCCATAACAGGTGGTAACAAAAGACTACTATCATTATAATCATCATAAATGGGAGGCAAAGTATCATCAAAGTAAATTTTCTCCTCTATGCTTGGGGGACTAAAAATATCATGCTCATCAAAACCAGCTTCCCCAAGCTTAGAATTTTCCATAGCATTAGCAACAATGGTGTTCAAAGCATTCATAGTAATAACATTCCCATTAGCATGCATATAAAGTTCCATGGGTTTCTTAATTCTTTCTTCAAACACATCATGTCCTAATTCAAGATAAAGTTCATAAAGATCTCTCATATTTTTGTTGTTTTCCATTATGCCTAACTAGTGTAAACAAGAAACCAAATGTCGTAATTGCAGAGTCTAAAGGAAATAGCTTCGAGTACTTACAACGGCGCCGGAAAATAGCTTAGTAGCCGAGATCCGGAGTGTGAGTACCTTTTACCTTTCCTCCCCGGCAACGGCGCCAGAAAAGTGCTTGATGTCTACGTTCCCCCTCCTTTCCTGTAGACAGTGTTGGGCCTCCAAGTGCAGAGGTTTGTAGAACAGCAGCAAGTTTTCCCTTAAGTGGATCACCCAAGGTTTATCGAACTCGGGGAGGAAGAGGTCAAAGATATCCCTCTCATGCAACCCTGCAACCACAAAGCAAGAAGTCTCTTGTGTCCCCAACACACCTAATAGGTGCACTAGTTCGGCGAAGAGATAGTGAAATACAGGTGGTATGAATATATATGAGCAGTAGTACGGCGCCAGAAAATAGCTCGTTGGCGTGCAGTTGATGGTAGTAATATTGCGGGAAGTAAACATGCAGTAGTAACGCAACAGTAGTAACGCAAGAAACAGTAACAAGCAGTGATAGCGGTATTTAGGAACAAGGCCTAGGGATTAGACTTTCACTAGTGGACACTCTCAACATTGATCACATAACAGAATAGATAAATGCATACTCTACACTTTTGTTGGATGATGAACACATTGCGTAGGATTACACGAACCCTCAATGCCGGAGTTAACAAGCTCCACAATAATGCTCATGTTTAAGTAACCTTAAGTGTAAGATAGATCAAAACGACTAAACCAAGTACTAGCATAGCATGCACACTGTCACCTTCATGCATATGTAGGAGGAATAGATCACATCAATATTATCATAGCAATAGTTAACTTCGCAATCTACAAGAGATCATGATCATAGCATAAACCAAGTACTAACACGGTGCACGCACTCTGTCACCTTTGCACACATGCAGGAGGAATAAAACTACTTTAATAACACATCACTAGAGTAGCACATAGATAAATTGTGATACAAACACATTGCAATCATCAAGAGATATAAATAAGCACTTCACTACGCTCTTCAACAGTGAATAAGTACTTCGTGAAATATAGCCTAAGAGACCCACACGGTGCACACACTGTCACCTTTACACACGTGGGACAAGGAGTCTCCGGAGATCACATAAGTAAAACCCACTTGACTAGCATAATGACATCTAGATTACAAGCATCATCATATGAATCTCAATCATGTAAGGCAGCTCATGAGATCATTGTATTGAAGTACATAGGAGAGAGATGAACCACATAGCTACCGGTACAGCCCCGAGCCTCAATGGAGAACTACTCCCTCCTCATGGGAGCAGCAGCGGTGATGGAGATGGCGGTGGAGATGGCAGCGGTGTCGATGGAGAAGCCTTCCGGGGGCACTTCCCCGCTCCGGCAGGGTGCCGGAACAGAGACTCCTGTCCCCCAGATCTTGGCTTCGCGATGACGGCGGCTCTGTAAGGTTTTCCGTATCGTGGCTCTCTCCGTAAGGGTTTTCGATGCAGGGGCTTTAAATAGGCGAAGAGGCGGCGCAGGAGGGTCAACGAGGCGACGACACCATAGGGTGGCGCGGGCCCAGCCCTGGCCGCGCCACCATGTCATCTGGGGCCCACAGGGCCCCCTCCGGCGGCTCTCGGGTGTTCTGGATGCTTCCGGGCAAAATAGGAACCCGGGCGTTGATTTCGTCCAATTCCGAGAATATTTCGTTACTAGGATTTCGAAACCAAAAACAGCGAAAAACAGGAACTGGCACTTCGGCATCTTGTTAATAGGTTAGTTCCAGAAAATGCACGAATATGACATAAAGTGTGCATAAAACATGTAGGTATCATCAATAAAGTGGCATGGAACATAAGAAATTATCGATACGTTGGAGACGTATCAGCCCCGCACCAAGGAAGTGTGGACGGGAAAGTACACCCGGTTGGTATCAAGGATAAGCTCTCTTATGGGAAAAGTAACGCACCTCTGCAGAGGATATCAAAATTGTGACTGTCACTCCCTGTTCCGGGAAGGAACTGCGAACGCGACGAGAAAGGAACTCCATGAAGTTCTAGTCAACCTGTGAAGACTGACGGGCATAGTTTTCAGAATAAAATAAACCTTTTGAAGAAATGATTATGAAAACTTGCATTCGCCTATGACTTTCTGGTCTGTGGCTGTAGCTAGTGCATGATACACCTATTCCCTAATATGAACTTGCTGAGTACGCTCGTACTCATCCCACTCTTAAATCCCCTGCTTAGCTATGGAGGCACCGGAGGATAAACTACGGTGGAACTCGAAGACAAAGGACTCAACTGCAACAAGATGAAGAATCCAAGCAAAGAAGTCAATGGAGTCAACTTGTGCATCAGCTGAGGTGGAAACTTAGACTAGTAATAGAAGGGAACATTTCCCTAATCCTAGCACCTAAGTAGCTAGATTTCTATAGCAAGCCATGTAGCTCTTAAGCTAGGGTTAGCAATAAGTTAGACTACGAGTCGTTCTTCTGGAGCTTTATTTGAAGTTTTACCTCACTGTAAAGTAGGAGGCTGTGTTGATCTTCTGTAAACAGTTTATGTATCCGTCTATAGACATACCTTGGACTCGCATATGTTTCTGTTGTACCACTCTGAGGGATGTAATATGAGTGGAACGGTGTTTCACTTGTGTTATGTCAATGACTTGTGTACTACACCATGCAGTGGTACGCTGGGTCACCACACCTCCGGAGTGATGAGTGAGTAGTTCACCCCTGGACTATGGGTCCATAGCAGTAGCTACATGGTCGTCTTCTCCTTATGTGCTTCATTGTTGGATCTTGTGAGCTGCCTAACATGATCAAGATCATCTATCTGTAATACTATATGTTGTGTTTGTCGGGATCCGATGGATAGAGAATACTATGTTATGGTGATTATCAATCTATTACCTATGTGTTGTTTATGATCTTGCATGCTCTCCGTTATTAGTAGAGGCTCGGCCAAGTTTTTGCTCTTAACTCCAAGAGGCAGTATTTATGCTCGATAGTGGGTTCATGCCTCCATTAAATCCGGGACAATGAATAGAAAGTTCTAAGGTTGTGGATGTGCTGTTGCCACTAGGGATAAAACATTGATGCTATGTCTAAGGATGTAGTTGTTGATTACATTACGCACCATACTTAATGCAATTGTCTGTTGCTTGCAACTTAATACTGGAAGGGGTTCGGATGATAACCTGAAGGTGGACTTTTTAGGCATAGATGCATGCTGGATAGCGGTCTATGTACTTTGTCGTAATGCCCAATTAAATCTCACTATATTTATCATATCATGTATATGCATTGTTATGCCCTTTTCTATTTGTCAATTGCCCGACTCGTAATTTGTTCACCCAACATGCTTTTATCTTATGGGAGAGACACCTCTAGTGAACTCGTGGACCCCGGTCCTATTCTTTACATCGCATACAATCTACTCGCAATACTTGCTCTTTACTTTTCTTCGCAAACAATCATCTTCCACACAATACGGTTAATCCTTTGTTACAGCAAGCCGGTGAGATTGACAACCTCATCTGTTTCGTTGGGGCAAAGTACTTTGGTTGTGTTGTGCGGGTTCCACGTTGGCGCCGGAATCCTCGGTGTTGCGCCGCATCACATTTCGCCACCATCAACCTTCAACGTGCTTCTTGACTCCTACTGGTCCGATTAAACCTTGGTTTCTTACTGAGGGAAACTTGCTACTGAGCGCATCACACCTTCCTCTTGGGGTTCCCAACGGACGTGTCAACAACACGCATCAAGCAAATTTCTGGCGCCGTTGCCGGGAGATCAAGACACGCTGCAAGGGGAGTCTCCACTTCCCAATCTCTTTACTTTGTTTTTGTCTTGCTTTATTTTATTTACTACTTTGTTTGCTGCACCTAAACAAAACACAAAAAAAATTAGTTGCTAGTTTTACTTTATTTACTGTCTTGCTCTCTATATCAAAAACACAAAAAAATTAGTTACTTGCATTTAGTTTACTTTTGTTATCATGTCTAGCTCTGTACTTGTTACTTCTTCACCTGAGGAATTAGTTTTTACTTTTAAACAAGGGGATGAGGAGAGTTTTAAAGATGCTTGGTCGAGAATTTTTACTTCTTATCGTAAAGCTGAACCTCAAATGACTCTAAGTTTGCTCCTTAGTAATTTTTATTTTGGTCTTATGATTCGCTATAGATATGCCTTGGATGCTGTAGTGGGAGGAGATTTCCTTCATTGTAATGGGGATCAAGCTTTTAATGCCATAAAGAAGTTGGTTGCATCACATTATTCAGCTAATAACTTTGATTCAGCCCTTATTAGCATTTATAATAGATTAAACACTCTTGAGACAAGTGCATCTTGCTTGAATGAAAATTATAGATATGTTCGTAACCGTCTTGATCAAGTTTTAGTGAACTCTGAACCTTCATTATGGGATCCTACTGTTAAAATTGTTATCGGGGACCAAACGCTTCATGCCAATTGTGATATTATGTCTGAATTTTGCTTAATGCCTAAGAGTATTCATGAATCTTTGCAACTTTGGGGATTCGTTGAAGGGGGAGAAGGAATAACTCTTATTGATAACCCTGTTATAATTCCTAAAGGAATAGCTGGGGGTGTTCATACAACCATTCTTGGTAGAACAATATCCATTGATTATCTTGTTATTGAATGTGCAGGAACAGGACAAATCCCACTCGGAAGATCCCTACTGAAACTATTGGGGGCAGTCATAGATATGGGAGAAGGCACCCTAAAGTTCACCTCTACACCTGGGGGTAGACATGTATTCCCTAAACCAAAGAGTAAGAAAAAGAACAAGAAAGGTAAGGGTAAGGCCCAAGGTAATGTTGATGCCTCATCTCTTGATAATACTTGATTCACACTTTCTGCGCCTAGCTGAAAGGCGTTAAAGAAAAGCGCTTATGGGAGACAACCCATGTTTTTACTACGTCAATCTTTGTTTTATATTTGAGTCTTGGAAGTAGTTTACTACTGTAGCAACCTCTCCTTATCATGTTTTTGTGCCAAGTAAAGTTTCTATGCTAAAGTTGATGTTATATTTGGGATCGCTGCGCGTAAACAAGCATTGCTGTCTGTCACGAATTCTGGCATAAGTCTCTGTAGAAAATTCGAAAAAATCTGCAAAATTACGAGCGTGATCCTCAGATATTTACGCAACTTTCATTAGTTTTGAGTTTTTCCATTTGAGCAAGTCTAGTGCCCCTTTCAGGTTCGTCTTTACGGACTGTTCGTTTTTGACAGATTCTGCCTTTTATTTCGCATTGCCGTATTTGCTATGTTGGATGAATTCCTTTGATCCATTAATGTCCAGTAGCTTTGTGCAATGTCCAGAAGTGTTAAGAATGATTGTGTCACCTCTGAATATGTGAATTTTTAATTGTGCACTAACCCTCTAATGAGTTTGCTTGAAGTTTGGTGTGAAGGAAGTTTTCAAGGGTCAAGAGAGGAGTATGATATACTATGATCAAGAGGAGTGAAAGCTCTAAGCTTGGGGATGCCCCCGTGGTTCATCCCTGCATATTTTAAGAAGAATCAAGCGTCTAAGCTTGGGGATGCCCAAGGCATCCCCTTCTTCATCGACAACATCATCAGGTTCCTCCCCTGAAACTATATTTTTATTCAGTCACATCTTATGTGCTTTACTTGGAGCGTCGGTTTGTTTTGTTTTTGTTTTTGTTTGAATAAAATGGATCCTAGCATTCACTGTGTGGGAGAGAGACACGCTCCGCTGTTGCATATGGACAAATATGTCCTTAGGCTTTACTCATAATGTTCAAGGCGAAGGTTGAAACTTCTTCGTTAAATTGTTATATGGTTGGAATCGGGAAACGCTACATGTAGTAATTCTAAAATGTCTTGGATAATGTGATACTTGGCAATTGTTGTGCTCATGTTTAAGCTCTTGCATCATATACTTTGCACCCATTAATGAAGAAATACATAGAGCTTGCTAAAATTTGGTTTGCATATTTGGTCTCTCTAAGGTCTAGATAATTTCTAGTATTGAGTTTTGAACAACAAGGAAGACGGTGTAGAGTCTTATAATGTTTACAATATGTCTTTTATGTGAGTTTTGCTGCACCGGTTCATCCTTGAGTTTGCTTCAAATAACCTTGCTAGCCTAAACCTTGTATCGAGAGGGAATACTTCTCATGCATCCAAATCCTTGAGCCAACCACTCATGCCATTTGTGTCCACCATACCTACCTACTACATGGTATTTCTCCGCCATTCCAAAGTAAATTGCTTGAGTGCTACCTTTAAAATTCCATCATTCACCTTTGCAATATATAGCTCATGGGACAAAATAGCCTTAAAAACTATTGTGGTATTGAATATGTACTTATGCACTTTATCTCTTATTAAGTTGCTTGTTGTGCGATAACCATGCTTCGGGGACGCCATCAACTATTCTTTGTTGAATATCATGTGAGTTGCTATGCATGTCCGTCTTGTCTCGAAGTAAGAGAGATCTACCACCTTAATGGTTGGAGCATGCATATTGTTAGAGAAGAACATTGGGCCGCTAACTAAAGCCATGAATCATGGTGGAAGTTTCAGTTTTGGACATATATCCTCAATCTCATATGAGAACACTAATTGTTGCCACATGCTTATGCATTAAAGAGGAGTCCATTATCTGTTGTCCATGTTGTCCCGGTATGGATGTCTAAGTTGAGAATAATCAAAAGCGAGAAATCCAAAATGCGAGCTTTCTCCTTAGACCTTTGTACAGGCGGCATGGAGGTACCCCTTTGTGACACTTGGTTGAAACATGTGTATTGCGATGATCCGGTAGTCCAAGCTGATTAGGACAAGGTGCGGGCACTATTAGTATACTATGCATGAGGCTTGCAACTTGTAAGATATAATTTACATAACTCATATGCTTTATTACTACCGTTGACAAAATTGTTTCATGTTTTCAAAATAAAAGCTCTAGCACAAATATAGCAATCGATGCTTTCCTCTTTGAAGGACCTTTCTTTTACTTTTATTGTTGAGTCAGTTTACCTATCTCTCTCCACCTCAAGAAGCAAACACTTGTGTGAACTCGTGCATTGATTCCTACATACTTGCATATTGCACTTGTTATATTACTTTACATTGACACTATCCATGAGATATACATGTTATAAGTTGAAAGCAACCGCTGAAACTTAATCTTCCTTTGTGTTGCTTCAATACCTTTACTTTGATTTATTGCTTTATGAGTTAACTCTTATGCAAGACTTATTGATGCTTGTCTTGAAGTACTATTCATGAAAAGTCTTTGCTTTATGATTCATTTGTTTACTCATGTCATTACCATTGTTTTGATCGCTGCATTCATTACATATGTTTACAATAGTATGATCAAGATTATGATGGCATGTCACTCCGGAAATTATCCTTGCTATCGTTTACCTGCTCGGGACGAGCAGAACTAAGCTTGGGGATGCTGATACGTCTCCGACGTATCGATAATTTCTTATGTTCCATGCTACATTATTGATGATATCTACATGTTTTATACACATTATATGTCGTATTTACGCATTTTCCGGCACTAACCTATTAACAAGATGCCGAAGAGCCGCTTGTCTGTTTTCTGCTGTTTTTGGTTTCGAGAAATCCTAGTAAGGAAATATTCTCGGAATTGGACGAAATCAACGCCCGGGGTCCTATTTTTGCACGAAGCTTCCGGAAGACCGAAGGGAAAGGAAGTGGGGCCACGAGGCGCCGCCACACTAGGGCGGCGCGGCCCAGGCCCTGGCCGCGCGGCCCTGGTGTGTGGGGCCCTGGTGTGGCCCCCGCGTTGCCCTTCCGCCTACTTAAAGTCTTCGTCGTGAAACCCTCTGTACCGAGAGCCACGATACGGAAAACCTTCCAGAGACGCCGCCGCCGCGAATCCCATCTCGGGGATTCAGGAGATCGCCTCCGGCACCCTGCCGGAGAGGGGAATCATCTCCCGGAGGACTCTTCATCGCCATGATCGCCTCCGGAGTGATGAGTGAGTAGTTCACCCCTGGACTATGGGTCCATAGCAGTAGCTAGATGGTCGTCTTCTCCTTATGTGCTTCATTGTTGGATCTTGTGAGCTGCCTAACATGATCAAGATCATCTATCCGTAATACTATATGTTGTGTTTGTCGGGATCCGATGGATAGAGAATACTATGTTATGGTGATTATCAATCTATTACCTATGTGTTGTTTATGATCTTGCATGCTCTCCGTTATTAGTAGAGGCTCTGGCCAAGTTTTTGCTCTTAACTCCAAGAGGGAGTATTTATGCTCGATAGTGGGTTCATGCCTCCATTAAATCTGGGACAGTGACAAGAAAGTTCTAAGGTTGTGATGTGCTGTTGCCACTAGGGATAAAACATTGATGCTATGTCCGAGGATGTAGTTATTGATTACATTACGCACCATACTTAATGCAATTGTCTGTTGCTTGCAACTTAATATCTGGAAGGGGTTCGGATGATAACCTGAAGGTGGACTTTTTAGGCATAGATGCATGCTGGATGGCGGTCTATGTACTTTGTCGTAATGCCCAATTAAATCTCACTATATTTATCATATCATGTATATGCATTGTTATGCCCTTTTCTATTTGTCAATTGCCCGACAGTAATTTGTTCACCCAACATGCTTTTATCTTATGGGA
>NW_025900336.1:0-20423 GCF_022539505.1 Lolium rigidum
CCGGTTTGCTAGAACTTCATGGAGTTCCTTTCCGACGGCGTTCGCAGTTCCAAATCCCGGAATAGGGAGTGGCTGGTCACGATTCATTACACTCTGCGAGGTGTGTTGCTTTACCCATAAGAGATCTTAACCTTGGTGCCAGCCGAGTCATGTTCTCATCCACACTTCCTTTGGTGTGAGGCCCGGTATAAGGTCCTAGCCAATCATGTTCCTCCGCTACCTCGAACACCCACCCTTTGTTGCAATCTCCGACCACGGGTCCACGCCGGTTCACTTACACCAATTAAGGATGGGCCCCGACCACGACGACAATGCGGAGCTCTATCATACATTCCTACGCCGAACCAGTTGCAACCCATCATAGACCACATTACCGTGGGAACTTCTACGGGTTTCCCACCTTGCATATTGTCTCTCGAGATCAAGTGCATCCGGTAATGCGCATCCGTTGATGAACGAGAGGTGGAAACACTTTTGGCTACTCCGTCCCACTCCAGATCTTATGGTTAACATGGGTATTACGGCACAAGAATCACTGGACGACATTTGTTGTTTAATCCTAGATGGATATAAACCCGTGCAATGGAACCTCCACCATATCAACACATACCATGGTTCCATTGCCCACCACATAGTCATATTCATAGTTATGAAAATAGTATTTTTGATTTTTATGCAAGAGTGATAAGTATAGTACTTTGCAAGTAATTTGGTAAAAATACTCAAATGACATGAGCAAGCGATGAACTTGCCTTTCTTGACTGCAAGATTATGCAGACAAGGTCTTCGATCACGCAATAACTCCAAATTCTGAAATAGCATCATCGTCCGTAAGGACGATGTTTAAAAGATTGGCAAGGATGCAATAATGCATAAGTATGAGATGCAATCGCTCTAAGCGTGACCTAACCCCGATGATTTAGGATTAGTGAGTTGTAATGATTAGTTTCGGGTGTGTTGTACTTTTGGAGTGATTCACAAACAAGGTTCTTATTAAGGTTGATTACTTGGTATCTTAAACAAGTAGTAGAATGGATAATAACAATCATACACACCAAGGGATAGTAGTTGTATAATAAGTAAAAGACAGTTGTCAATTTTAGTTCCTATAATGTATGGTTGATGATTACTTGTTATATACTTCAAAAGAATAACTTTTGAAGAACATGTTCTTTAATAAAGAATAAGTATGATAATATGGTTGTGGAGTTCTATGGTTTACTATGGCTTACAAATTAGCTTCTTGAGTAGGTATTAGATGGATCCTAATAAGGTTGGAAACACATTTTAGGCAATTCATTAGACATGGGTGCTATCAAGGTTGTATACCTTGTTGGTGATAGCTGGCTAGGGTTTATAGGTCCTATTAGGTAGGGTTGATGATGATTCCTTATTTTCTTCAAAAGAATAACTTTTGAAGAACATACTTCTTAAGTTATAAGAAGTATCTCAATTAGGTTTAAGGTTGTCTAGGGTTTGCTATTGGACTTACTAAGTAAGAAATAGTTGACTCCTAAGTAAGATGATTCATAATTTATCTTACACTAATAGGTTTCGTGGAGTATGGTTAGGTAATGCAAGATAATAAGCTTGGTTGCTATTTGGTTTCCTCACAATGGTGTGATGCTAATTATGGATAGTTACAGATGGTGGTTTTGGGAATAGGAACTAGGGTTTTACACTTGGTTGATCCTACTAGATCAACAAGTTTTATTTAGATGAGAGCATAGCAATTAACTAGTGATAGGGTTCTTACATTTTATGTGATCATGGCAATTATTTAGTTGCTATTATGGTTCTATGTTTGAAAGGAAAGTATCATGATCCCATGTTCTAACCTAGGATTTAGGTTAGAACCATTTAGGTTTCAAATTGATTAATGGAGCTAGGGTTCCTAATTGAATTAGGGTTTGAGGTTTCACATGAAATGATGAGGTTATCACTTTATTTATAATGGATCTAGGGTTTCCTAATTACCCTATAATTCTTGGATTAATAACTTCATTAATAAAGTTGAAGTTATTAATAACTTTGAAATGAAAATAATATTGGATTTGTCCTTTTATTATTTTTAAAGAACTGATAATTAAGGTAATTATTAATTAGGCTTTAAATCCTTCTAATAAGGATTTAACACAATAAATAAATAAAGAAAATTAGTTTTAATGTTTTCTTTATTTAGTTACTGGTTTTCTTTAATTTGGAGAATTTTTCCTACTTATTGAATTTTAATTCAATTAAGAATAAAAGAAAAATACTTAATTATCAAGTTTAAAACAATTAAATTTTTATTAAAAATAAAAATTTCATATTATATTTTTATTGGATAGATTTTTCTTTTCTAAGAATTTTGATATATTATTTACTTTTTTCTGAGTTATAATGAATTTTATATGAATTTGCAAAGTTGCGATAATTATTGAATTGAAATTTAAACCAGAAAAGCACTAAAGCTACCCGGGCTTCCTACCCACGAAGACACTGACCAGTGGGCCAGAGTCCACGTCGACTGCCACGCGGCATTGACCGTGGTCAAATTTCTGGCGTGGCACAGGGCTACTGGCCGGCGGTCAGTCGGCGACGGCACCGGCGCTAGGATGTTCCCCAGGGCAAGCGCCTAAGCCTAATCGAACCGCGGCACGATGGGGAACAGAATGGTGGCGGCGCCGCTCCCTGATGGTCACCGGAGGGTGGCCGGCGACGAGGTTCTACGGCGGCAGATCGGGGTCATCGGCGTGGCGACGCTACGGTACGCTAGGGAGCCAGGCGAGCATGCCAGGGGGTTCAACGGCTCACCAGGAGGACGTAGGGCATGACGGCGTGGGCGGAGATGGCCTGGTTCGCCGGATTGGGCCGCTACCGGCGTCGAAGAAGACGGCCAGGCATGGTCGATTGCGAGCACCTCGGCTCGATTCCTTGCGCACGGTGAGCTTGTCGACCATGGCGGTGACGATTGCGTACTCGGCGGGGCCTGGGGAGGTCCTCATCGACGGCGATGGTCGACGACCGGCTCGGTTAGGGTTTCTTGGGGAAAAATTGAGCATAGGAGAGGGAAATGGAGGGCGTCGGCGCGTTTTATAGTTTCTCCACCGTGCGCTGGCGGTCAACAACTGCAGCGGCGACCACGGGACGTGGCGATGGTCGGCTCGGTGGCGAGCTCCCGTGCTCCCAGTGAAGGAGACGAAGACGACGACGTCTCCCTCGAGCTTATCCATGGCGAAAGGGTATTGGGCTGGTTTGGGCCATGGTTTGGGGATGGACCATGGGCTGCTCTCTGGGCTGCCACGGCCAGAGCTGTCTTTGGGCTCCTTCGGCTGGCCAGAGTCCGAGTAAGCTTCTCTCCTTCTCTTATTTCTTTTCTATTTTTCTTTTATTTTTTTATTTTCTGTTTTTGTTTTTCTTTCCAATTTGAATCTGATTTGAATTCAAAATGTATTTGCAGGTTTCTGATTGTGTTAATTCAATGAAGATGTAATAACTATTTCACCACTATTTTATTTGAAACAAGTATTTTGTATTGGATTATAATGCATAGTTGTGGCTTGTTCATAATAGCAAATAGGCATGGGTTTCAATTATTATTTTTAATTTCCTTTTCTTTGTGGAAAAAACCATTCTGTTAAAGTTGTTTGAAAGTTGATGATCTCTTCATAACAGAAATATTACCAAGTCTTGGTAATGCTCTTAATCACATAGCTAGCTCTATGATTTGAGAATGTTGTCATTTGCCTATTATTTTATGTGCCCATTTAACTAATAAAGAGTTGAGTCTTAGGTTAAATCTATTCCATGTTTGCTACTAGTATTATATTAATTCTATCTTGAATGCCCTAAGGTGAACATTATTCTTATCATAGGTTGGTTTTGATTTACGAGGATAAGTGGTTGGTAACTACACATGGTTTTAATTATAGGGCTTAACACTAAGTGTTTCTTATGTTCCTTAATTGAAGCATAAGATTTTAATTAGTGAGAAACTCTAGAGTTCTAATTATATCCACCTAATGATGCATGGTTGAGAACTCATATGAGAACTAGGTCTATAGTTGTGGTTACCCCAATGATGCACCAACTAAGGTTTTAAATATAACTCTAGGTTATAGATATGGGGTGTCACCATATTGCATGTGCTAGGGTTTAATTTCCCCTAATTATGATAAGGTGGGTACTTACTTAATAGTTGTTGTTCTTCTTTAGTTACTAAGGACTTGAGAGTTGGTTTTATATTATACAAATAGATTTCTATTTTATCCTTAATCTATTGTTATAGTAACTAAAGTTGTTATAGTTCTTTTTATAGTTAACTTTGGTCATATGGATAGATGGTTTCTCACCATATTAAGTATGGAGTTTTATTCTTAAGATTTCTTAGATTCCTTTAATTTATGAAATATAAATATGGTAGGATTCTAATTGTGATCACCAAGTGGTTTACAAGTAAAGGTTAGGATATAAGCCTATGGTTGCTTACTAGTTACCTCTCTATAATTTCATGTGGGAATGAGATCTACTTATTCTAGTAGGGTTTAACTTATCCTCACATACCTCAAGAGAATGATCATGGATTAGGCATGATCAACTTGTTCTTAATATCTCTACCTCAAGTTCTTAGGGTTTATGTTCATCACTCAATTTATAATGATCAAGGTTTGGCTTCCTAAGGTATCTCTCATTAAATGGATTTCTCACTTCTATTCTACTTTCTTGGATGGGACTACTATGGTTGCCTCTATAATTTATATCCCGGGAGAATGCCTGAGATAATAACTTATAGTGCTACTTAAGGAATGATGATTTAATCATCAGGACATATGGATAGTTCTTTCCCTCAAACTCAAGTGTTGCCTCAACTAACTTGAGTGTAACACCATAGCTTGAGCTCTCTTATATAAGAATAGTTATTCTAGGGTTTATGGTGTACTCCTAATATCTTCTTAGGTATCTAGGCTAAGACTCCACTTGGCTATCTTGGTTGGGATTAATCTCATTCTTACTTTATCCATTCATGGATATAATCTTGTTTCACTTGATATTAGGTTATCTCATCACTCCAAGGGAAATGGTTTTCAACCTAATACTTTTAGTTCAAAGATTGTCCTTTATTCTTAAATAGACAGAGCTAGGATTAGTATGAATGGTCTCTCTTATTTGGAAGGACTTCAATGCTAACCTAATGTTAGGCTCCATAGAGGTTGATGTGATCATCAATATCTATGTTTAACATAATTGGGTTCTCTCTCTAGGGATGGTCTTGAATAATATCCTAGGGTTTCTCTTAAGGATGATAGTTTGAATACATGGATGTATATCCAAGGTTCAGTTCAAGGTTTATCATTGATCCTCTAATAAGTAACATAGAACTCTCACTTCTCTAGGTTTGATGTATATTAATATGTAGTAGAGAGAAATATATATTTCTAGAGTTTATCTCCTTGTCTTGTTTCCAAGATTAAGGTAGAATGAATATCATAGGGTTTATGATAAGTGCATAGATTAGTTTAAGATATGGAGAAGATGAGTGAAGAATAGTTTCTCCAATTATTTTTACTTGATTTCCAATTAAATGGATGTTCTTATGTTATGGCAAGGAATACCATGTTATGATCTTTTATAAGATCAAGCAATTGATCATTGATTAAAGTGTTGTTGTGTTAGTTCCATTTGATCTAACCCCTTAGATCAAATCATCTCTACCCAAAACAGGTTTTAACAAAGTCACATTGAGGTTTATAGCGCTTGACTTGATGAGCTACTTCAATTCCACCAAGGTCAAGTGAAACTTCAGTTACTGTGACTGTTTTACTTTAAAGCGCGAAAATTCCCCGGATTTTCTATGCATGAATGCAATGCACACATCTGTTTCCTCTCTTTTTGTAACCCCATATCCTGGGATACTACACCCTAACTCTTCCCCGACGCTCTGGCGATTTGCGGTCGCCGCCGCCGTCGCTGATTTATCTCGGCCGCCTCCGGCCATCTCCGGCGACGAGATGGGTCGCGGATGAACCGCCGCTCGACGGTGCACCTATTGGTCCGTGTCGATCTGGGATTCGTCGTCGCCTCCGCTCGCCCCCAACTTATCTGCAACACAGCCGCAAGGATCCGTGATGATGCGCCGCCCGCCGGCGCTCCTGGTGCTGTGGCGCTGCCATGAGCCCTGCCATGGTGGTGCTGGGCGCTGCGGCGTTTCCGTGGCCTAGCCTGGCTTGGCCTGGCGCTGCCGTGCCCCCGGCGTGTGTCGCCGTGGCCGCCATGGCCGCGTCCTCGACTGCTCGCCTGTAAGTGTCCTTCTCCATCTCTCTATCATCTGTTCCTCCTCCTTCTTCTAGCTTGAGCTGCGGCTGCTTCTCCTCATGGAGAGGCCATGCCGTCTTCTTCGCTCTTGCTCTACTGGCTGCTGTCTGCTATCTGCTCTCTCGACCTGTTCTTCTGCTGTGCTTGCTTGTTGTTGTGTGTATCTTTGCTATGATGTGCTAGGCTACTTGCTATTGCTCTCTTGCCATGGCCTAGCTCTATTCTCTGTGCTTATCTTCGGTGCTCTCCTCTCTCGGTTATGTTTGTGTGCTTGCCATTCTTGCTTGTTGTAGCTCATGAGCACTTGCTCATGGGTATCTGTGGTGCTCATAGCACGCTAGGTTGCCTGCTGCTTGTTGCATCTACTGCTAGGCTATCATGTACCTTTATGTTCTTGACCCCTGGCTTGATTACTATAAGTAATACTTGCATTCTGCAAGAACCAGTGCCTCTGGTGTGTTGCTCATTGAGCTGTGATTCATGGTGATGCTCCATTGAGCATGTTTGTTGGCTAGACAGCTCCATCCCTTGATGGTGTGCTTCTGCATACAATTATATCTTATATGTTTGAGTAACTGTCATGTAACTGTTAATGAATTGTTACTGTTTGATGAATCTGATCAATAGTTTGGTACTAGGCTTGGCTCTAGCATGCCCTTGTATGCTCTGTCAAGCCCTGATGATCACATGACCACCAGTTGCTTGGTGATTGACTGTTGTCATATGGCTTGTGTCTCTCTGTGCTCTTCCTTGGCCTATGTGGCACTCAAGCCTGTGCTGATGCATGCTATTGCCTGCTCTAGCACCTGCTGATGCTTGCAGTGATCCTCGGGACCATTTGCAAGTGTCCGGTGCATGTTTACTTATGTATTTCATTTATCTGTGTAATCTTGATTGATTGTATGGATAAATGATGTGAACTGCTTAGCAGTGATGATCTCATGGATGGATTTAATGGAGCTAGAGGGATGCCAACCACTGGTTGGGTACCCTAGCCCATCTTTTTGAACCCATTTGGGTGATGATAAGTGGGTGCATGGATTGATTGTTTAAATGATGGTGTGGTTGAGGTGGCCTCAACAACAATATCTTGCTGTTTTGGTAGCTCCCACCTCAGGTGGCTTATACATTTATGGATAAATGCTTGCTGGTTGATCATATTTGGTTGCCAGAAGCTTTTGATGTTGACAAATACTTGCAGAAAACTTATGTTTATGCATATCTGATGGTATAGCTAGCTTTTAGGTGCTAGGTGACTTTGGTTGGCTAAATAGGATCAAATCCATGCTGGATTTCTTTGGTTGTGTCACTGTCTTTGACACAACTAGTGTTCCCTGGGTTGATTTCCTGCTAGCCTCTCTCTTGTTTGCTTGCACCAAATGGCTTGGCAGCCAAGTGATGATTCAAACAGGGTTTTCTACCCTTCTTTGCTTCTGTGATGCATGTGTATGCTTATCTATGAGCAAAACATGTGCTTGCTCATGATCATATGGGTATACCTCACTCCAGCTCCTAGAAAGTGTGCTGATGTAGAGGTTTTGCTTCTGTTTGTTGGCTCAGCCTGCCCTGCTCCTCCAGCAAGCTTGTGCTTGATTAATTTCTGGTGGTTTTGGAGAGGTTGAACAACTCTGGCTGTTCTTCCTGTTCTTGTTGTTCTTGTTGTTCTTACCCTGGTGAAGCACGTCGATGAGGCTGCTAGGGTTTCTTTGGTGAAAAGCTTTTATACTCTTCCTTTCTTCACTCCTTTGAGTCGACGGCACGGCCTGGTCACTTGGTGACCCTCCACGGCTTGTGTGTCTTGTTGAGCATGCAATACTCCTTGTGAGGCTGCATGTGTGCTTCACGGGTTGGGACTTGTCTTTGTTGTTGGATCGGCTCGGGCGATCCATGATCATATCCTCTCAATTTCCTTTTATTTGCTAACCTGCCTAGTGGCATTGCCACTTGGCATAATCTATGTTTCTTGTCTTTGTTGTTTCTCTATGCAGGGTTTAAGGAAATGATCAAGAAGTTCTTCATCATAAGTTGATCAAGAAGTTCTTCAAAGAATTTAGCTAGTTTAGCCGATTTGTAATATTTTGTAATTTTCCCTTTACTTTTTCTTTTCTTCGGTTTACGTAATGTGTTGTAATATTATAATTCATATGGATATTGTAACTGACATTGTATTCTGTGTGATAATCAATAAAGCTCAAGGTTTTCTCTTATGAGCTTTTAATATTTGTTCTATTATTCTTTATTTCATACTTTTCCAATTTTCTATAATTGTTTATTGAATTATCCAAATTTTGAATTATATATACTTAAGTGATGTTTGAATTTGAAATTCAAACATATCTTGTTTGAATTCTATCCTGCAACTCAATTTGAGAATTGGATTTGTCCCTCTCTCTTCTCGAAAACCCTAAGTGTTGACTAGTAGGTTCAAGTTTATCGCACTCTCGAAACCCTAATCTTGTGTGGTGTCGAGAGAGAAACTTGTCCCCCTTTGATGCAGTTTTCAATAAAAGCGCGGAATTTCCCCAGATTTTACGATGCAATGCACATCCCTTTCTAAATTCTACCCCTCAATCGTCTCTAAACCTGGGATATTACACGCTTGATTTGGCATTCAGTTCGAGAAGACTCGATCTTAATTCAATGATTCAGCACCAGTTTGTTTCTCCCAATTCTGAGCATGACCATTTACTCTATGAAATATCTTTCTGGAAGAAAGCTAGGAGAGTAATTCAAACTAACCGCACAGTTAGATTGCACCGCACCGCTTTTTGATTTTTACAGCAGGAGAAGCTTGTCACTTTTGGAGCCCGAGCTGGACGCGTACATAGCAGAGCAAGACCAACAAGCGAAAGGTGATGGGGGAGAAGCTGAAGATCACTCTTTTCAGCCCGCTAGCACTTCGGGATTCTCCTATCCACCACCGGACTATGTTTATGGGAAACACGCTTCATCTTGTTCATATGATCCCGGGTATCAAGGCACGGGGGATTCAAGTGCTTGGGATCCCAACTACCCTTGGTACCGAGCCTCACTTTGGCCAAAAGCCTAAGCTTGGGGGGAGGTACGCCGGTATCACTTATTTATTGCATATTACAATTGCCGGTCATTTGTATATACTTGTTTCGCTTCTTTTGGTTGTTTCTCTTTCGGTCATTTTTATTTCAGTAGGTTCTTATTTTAGTATTTGAAGGTTGTTACTACTGTAGTAACCTCTACTTTCACTTTTTTTATTTCATTTGTGTGCCGATGGTTGCCTCTAATATGAGGAAGATGATATTTGGGGAAGTGCTGTCTAAAAGAACAGATTCTGGACTAATACTGGAAAAATTCCTAAAAATAGCCAGAACGTTATTTTGTAATTTTCCCTTTACTTTTTCTTTTCTTCAATTTCTGTAATGTGTTGTAATATTATAATTCATATGGATATTGTAACTGACATTGTATTCTGTGTGATAATCAATAAAGCTCAACGTTTTCTCTTATGAGCTTTTAATATTTGTTCTATTATTCTTTATTTCATACTTTTCCAATTTTCTATAATTGTTTATTGAATTATCCAAATTTTGAATTATAAATACTTAAGTGATGTTTGAATTTGAAATTCAAGCATATCTTGTTTGAATTCAATCCTGCAACTCAATTTGAGAATTGAATTTGTCCTTCTCTCTTCTCGAAAACCCTAAGTGTTGACTAATAGGTTCAAGTTTATCGCACTCTCGAAACCCTAATCATGTGTGGTGTCGAGAGAGAAACTTGTCCCCCTTTGATGCAGTTTTTCAATAAAAGCGCGAAATTTCCCCAGATTTTACGATGCAATGCACATCCCTTTCTAAATTCTACCCCTCGATCGTCTCTAAACCTGGGATATTACAGCCTTTCCCCCTTAAAGAAAACTTCATCCCGAAGTTGTGGTCGTAATACCTGAACAGTTCTGGGTATGACTTCCTCAAATCTTCCTCCTTTTCCCAAGTGGCTTCTCTCTCAGGATGATGCTTCCACTGTATCTTGCAATACTTAATAGCTCTATTCCTGAGTTGTTTCCAGTTCTCCTCGAGAATCTTGGCTGGCTTTTCTATATAAGTTAGATCTGGCTGAAGATCTAACTCGTCATGAGATACTGTCTCATCTGGTGTTTTTAGGCATTTATGAGTTGTGACACATGGAACACGTTGTTTACTTGGGCCAACCTTCCCGGTAGATCCAATTCAAAGGCTAATCCTCGGTTCTGACTCAATATCTTGAAAGGTCCAATGTATCTTGGGCTAAGTTTTCCCTTTACTCCGAATCTCTGAAGACCTTTCATCGGACTTACCTTGAGATATACCATATCTCCAACTTTTGGTTCCCATGTCCTTCTCTTTTGATCTGTGTAGCTCTTCTGTCGGCTCTGAGCTATCTTGAGTCTGTCCCTTATCACGTCAATGATCTGCTGCTTTTCCTTAACATAATCCGGGTCAAACTCCTTACTTGAACCAGCCTCGTACCAACAGATAGGTGATCTACACTTCCTTCCGTACAGAGCTTCAAACGGTGCCATCTTGATGCTGCTTTGATAACTGTTATTGTAGGAAAACTCTGCTAATGGTAAGAGTTCCTCCCATGATTCTCCGAAGTCTAGGGCACAAGCCCTAAGCATGTCCTCAAGTATCTGGTTCGTCCTTTCCGTTTGTCCTCCCGTCTGAGGATGATAAGCTATGATGTAGTCCAATTTGGATCCTAAAGCTTCGCGAAGTTGCTTCCAGAAAGCTGAGGTGAACACAGATCCTCAATCTGACACTATTTTCTTGGGAACTCCATGTTTACTCACAATCTCTTTGATATAAAGATCTATAAGTTTCTCTCCCTTGTCTTGTTGATTTACTGCTAAGAAGTGTGCACTTTTTGTCAACCGGTCCATGATTACCCATATCATATCCTTCTTTTTATTTGTCATGGGTAGTCCTGTGATGAAATCCATTCCTATCTCTTCCCATTTCCATTCTGGGATTGGTAAAGGTTGCAATGGTCCTGCTGGACTTTGATGTTCTGCCTTCACCCTTTGACAATTATGGCATTCCGTCACATATTGTGCAATTTCCCTCTTCATGTTATTCCACCAGAACAACTCTTTTAGATCCATGTACATCTTTGTACTTCCTGGATGGATTGAATACGGTGTTTGATGTGCTTCCCTGAGTATAACTTCCTTGATCTCGGCATTATCTGGAACGCAAATCCTTTTCTGAAACCATAACGATCCAGACTCTCCCCGGTGGAATTCTGATGGTCTTCCTTCATCAATCCTTCTCATTTCTTCTATGATGAATGGATCATGCAATTGACTCATGATAATCTCATTCCTTAAGTTCACATTTAATTCATCTGCAACTTGTAGTGCTGATAGTCCTTCATGCGCTTCCTTCTCCCAAAGTTGTATATGTGCTTGGCTTATTTCCTTCTTCAACTCCGGTGCTATTTCTTGTTCCACTCCTCCGGTACTCTTTCTACTTAAGGCATCAACTACAACATTAGCCTTTCCTGGAGTGTAATAGATGGTCAGGTCATAATCCTTGATTAACTCGAGCCATTTTTCTGTTTCATGTTTAGTTCCTTTTGAGTGAAGAAGTATTTGAGACTCTTGTGGTCTGTATACAGCTCACACTTGGCTCCATAAAGAAAATGTCTCCAAGTTTTCAGTGCTGGATACAACACTTGCTAGCTCTAGGTCATGTGTTGGATAGTTAACTTCATGAGGTCTGAGTTGCCTTGATCCATAAGATATCACTTTCCGATCTTGCGTGAGTACGCAACCTAGTCCATGCTTGGATGCGTCACAATACACGGTGTAATCCTTGCCAACTTCTGGAACTGCTACACCGGTGCTGTGGTGAGTTTCTCCTTTAGAGTCTGAAAACTCTGCTCACACTCATCAGACCACACGAATGGTGTGTTCTTCCTTAGCAACTTAGTCATTGGTCCGGCTATTTTGGAGAATCCTTCGATGAATCTTCTGTAGTATCCTGCCATTCCTAAGAATCCTCGGATTTCCTTGACATTCTTTGGTGCTTCCCACTATAAAACAAATGCTACTTTACTTGGGTTTACTGCTATTCCATCTTTGCTGATAACATGACCAAGAAATTCTAGTTGATCTAGCCAAAACTCACACTTGCTGAATTTGGCATAGAGCTGATGTTCTCTTAGTGTTTGCAACACTGTCCTAAGATGTTCTGCATGTTCAGCTTTATTATTGGAATATATCAAGATATCATCGATGAACACGATGACAAACTTGTCAAGATATGGCATGAAGATTTTATTCATGAGATTCATGAATATTGCTGGGGCATTGGTTAATCCAAAAGGTACGACTAAGTACTCATGATGTCCATACCTTGAAACAAAGGCAGTTTTCGGAACATCTTCCTTTTTGATCTTTATCTGATGGTATCCTGATCTCAGATCAATGTTGGAAAAGACTCCTGCTCCTCTAACTTGATCAAACAGATCTTGTATTCTGGGAAGTGGATACTTGTTCTTGATAGTAACATTATTCAAGTTCCTGTAATCTCCACACATCCTTCGGCCTCCATCCCTTTTGTCCAGGAATATTACTGGTGATCCCCAAGCTAGGTGAAATACTTTCTTGTATGAATCCCTTTTATTCTAAGTCATCTAATTGCTCTTTGAGTTCCTTCAACTCCTTAGGTCCCATCTTATATGGTGCCTTAGCAATCGGGGCTGTTCCTGGAATTAGGTCGATAGTAAACTCTATCCCCCTATCTGGTGGCATTCCAGGTAATTTCTTTGGAAAAACATCTTGGAATTCGTTGACTACTGGGATCTCTGATACGTATCAAACGTATCTATAATTTCTTATGTTCTATGCTAGTTTTATGAGAATACTCACATGTTTTATATGCACTTTATATCATTTTGATGCATTTTCCGGCACTAACCTATTAACAAGACGCCGAAGCGCTAGTTCCTGTTTTCTGCTGTTTTTGGTTTCAGAAATCCGACACAGGAAATATTCTCGGAATTGGACGAAACAAAAGCCCACGGTCTTATTTTGCACAGAGCCTTCCAGAAGTCCGAAGAGGAGACGAAGAGGGGCGACGAGGCGGCCACACCCTAGGGGGGCGCGGCCCCATGATGGCGTGTAAGACACACGTCCGTTGGGAACCCCAAGAGGAAGGTGTGATGTGTACAGCGACAAGTTTTCCCTCAGTAAGAAACCAAGGTTATCGAACCAGTAGGAGTCAAGGAACACGTGAAGGTTGTTGGTGGCGGAGTGTAGTGCGGCGCAACACCCGGGATTCCGGCGCCAACGTGGAACCTGCACAACACAATCAAAGTACTTTGCCCCAACGTAACAGTGAGGTTGTCAATCTCACCGGCTTGCTGAAAACAAAGGATTAGATGTATAGTGTGGAAGATGATGTTTGTTTGCGAAGAACAGTAAAGAACAAGTATTGCAGTAGATTGTATTTCAGATGTAAAGAATGGACCGGGGTCCACAGTTCACTAGTGGTGTCTCTCCGATAAGATAAATAGCATGTTGGGTGAACAAATTACAGTTGGGCAATTGACAAATAAAGAAGGCATAACAATGCACATACATATATCATGATGAGTACTATGAGATTTAATCAGGGCATTACGACAAAGTACATAGACCGCTATCCAGCATGCATCTATGCCTATAAAGTCCACCTTCAGGTTATTGATACGTCTCAAACGTATCTATAATTTCTTATGTTCCATGTTACTTTTATGATGATAGTCACATGTTTTATACACACTTTACATCGTTTTTATGCATTTTCCGGAACTAACCTATTGACGAGATGCCGAAGTGCCAGTTCATGTTTTCTGCTGTTTTTGGTTTCAGAAATCCTAGTAAGGAAATATTCTCGGAATTGGACGAAATCAATGCCCAGTATCTTATAATTCCACGAAGCTTCCAGAACACCGGAGAGGCACCAGAGGGGAGCCCTGGGGGCCCCACACGTGTGGGCGGCGCGGCCCAAAGGGGGGGCGCGCCCCCCTAGTGTGAGGTGGCCCCATGGCCCCTCCGACTCCGCCTCTTCGCCTATTTAAAGCTCCCTGACCTAAATCTTCGATACGAAAAATCCACGATACGGAAAACCTTCCAGAGCCGCCGCCATCGCGAAGCCAAGATCTGGGGGACAGGAGTCTCTGTTCCGGCACGCTGCCGGGACGGGGAAGTGCCCCCGGAAGGCATCTCCATCGACACCACCGCCATCTTCATCACCGCTGATGTCTCCCATGAGGAGGGAGTAGTTCTCCATCGAGGCTAAGGGCTGTACCGGTAGCTATGTGGTTAATCTCTCTCTCTCCATGTACTTCAATACAATGATCTCATGAGCTGCCTTACATGATTGAGATCCATATGATGAGCTTGTAATCTAGATGTCGTTATGCTATTCAAGTGGATTTTACTTATGTGATCTCCGGAGAGTCCTTGTCCCACGTGTGTAAAGGTGACAGTGTGTGCACCGTGTGGGTCTCTTAGGCTATATTTCACAGAATACTTATTCACTGAGTTATGATTTGAGTCGGATGTCTCTATGAAATTGTGGTGTGTTAGTACCTCCTATGAATGCTCGCAGTGACAGCGTGGGGTGTTTATTAATTAGTACTTGGGAATACATCTTTAAGGTTTGCCTACATGATGAATTAGTGTTCGTTATCTTGCCAGAGAGAAATTCAGAATAGCATAGTGAAGTGCTTATTTATATTCCTTTATGATTGCAATGTGCTTTATATCACTATTAATCTATGTGCTACTCTAGTGATGTTATTAAAGTAGTCTATTCCTCCTCCATGATGTAATGGTGACGGTGTGTGCATCATGTAGTACTTGGCGTAGTTTATGATTGTGATCTCTAGTAGATTATGAAGTTAACTATTACTATGATAGTATTGATGTGATCTATTCCCCCTTTCATAGCTTGATGGTGACAAGTGTGCATGCTATGTTAGTACTCGGTATAATTGCGTTGGTCTATCATGCACTCTAAGGTTATTTAAATATGAACATCGAATGTTGTGGAGCTTGTTAACTCCGGCATTGAGGTGCTCTTGTAGCCCTACACAATTAATGGTATTCATCATCCAACAAGAGAGTGTAGAGTGGTTTTATTATGTGATCAATGTTGAGAGTGTCCACTAGTGAAAGTATGATCCCTAGGCCTTGTTTCCAAATACTGCAATCATCGCTTATTTACTGTTTTATCGCATCTTTACTTCCTGCAACATTACTACCATCAATCGCACGCCAGACAAGCTATTTTCGCGGCGCCGTTACTACTGCTCATATTCATTCATACCACCTGTGTTTTACTATCTCTTCGCCGAACTAGTGCACCTATACATCCGACAAGTGTATTAGGTGTGTTGGGGACACAAGAGACTTCTTGTATCGTGATTGCGGGGTTGCTTGAGAGGGATATCTTTGACCTCTACCTCCCCGAGTTCGATAAACCTTGGGTGATTCACTTAAGGGAAACTTGCTCGCCGTTCTACAAACCTCTCGCTCTTGGAGGCCCAACACTATCTACAGGAATAGAAGCGTGCGTAGACATCAAGCTATTTTCTGGCGCCGTTGCCGGGGAGGAAAGGTAAAAGGCACTCACACTTCGGACCCCGGCAACTAAGCTATTTTCTGGCGCCGTTGCCAGGGAGGTAAGGTAAAAGGTATTCACATCCTCCGACTACTAAGCTATCTCCTAGTCTTGTTGCCGGTGTGTGAGTGCTCGAAGCTATTTCCTTTAGATCCTGCAATTGCATCTTTTTGTTTCTTGTTAAACACTAGTAAGGCATAATGGAAAACAACTATGAGCTTTTTAAACTATTTCCTGAGTTAAGACATGGATTGTTTGATGCGAAAATTAAAAAACCTATGGAACCTTATTTGCATGCTAGTAGTAATATTAGTATGAACGCTTTGAACACCATTGTTGATAATGATATAGAAAGTTCTAAGCTTGGGGAAGCTGGTTTTGATGAGCATGATATTTTTAGTCCCCCAAGCATTGAGGAGAAAATTTTCTTTGATGATACTTTGCCTCCTATTTATGATGATTATAATGATAGTGGTCTTCTGGTGCCGCCTACTATGGAGGATAAATTTAATTATGATTACAATATGCCTCCTATATTTGATGATACCTATGACATGGGCACTACCCTTCGGGTAACCCACACTACCCTATCCTGTATTGACTAATTGGAGGCCCATGAAGACACCTGAAGGCGAGATGGGCCACCAGGACGGCGCACCAGAAGGTTCCTTGACGGGCAAGACAAGGAAGCGATCGAACAAGGAAAGATCGGATCTAAAACTATTGTAAACCTAGTCGTACTCGGTGAGACCTCTTGAGACCTAGCCTCCTATATAAAGGCCAGGAGAGGGGCCGCCGAGGGACACGATCAATCTTAACAATCTTAGCCAACAAAAGCTCAGAGCTAGGTCACCTTAGCAATAGCCATCTCGACGAGATCTCAGCCGAACTATTCGGCACCCCATTGTAACCCATTATCATCATAATCAAGAACAGACAGGCGGGACGTAAGGGTTTTACCTCATCAAGGGCCCCGAACCTGGGTAAATCGCTCTCCCCGCTTGTCTGTGAACCGATGTCTCGTGTTAGCTTACAGGATTCCATCAACCCTAAGCCCCTATCGGAGGGCATTGGCGAGGAGTACCCTCGACAATTGGCGCCGTCTGTGGGAAGCCAGTCGGCACAAGGCAAGTCATCGGCAGTACCAGTCACGTCCGCGGCGTTTGATACGTCTCCGACGTATCGATAATTTCTTATGTTCTATGCCATATTATTGATGATACCTACATGTTTTATGCACACTTTATGTCATATTCGTGCATTTTCTGGAACTAACCTATTAACAAGATGCCGAAGTGCCAGCTCTCGTTTTCTGCTGTTTTTGGTTTCGGAAATCCTAGTAACGAAATATTCTCGGAATTGGACGAAATCAAGACCCGGGGCCTATTTTGCCACGAACCTTCCGGAAGACCGAAGAGCATACGAAGTGGGGCCACGAGGTGGCCAAACCACAAGGCGGCGCGGCCAAGGGGGGCCCGCGCCGCCCGTGGTGTGGGCCCCTCGTCGGCCCTCCGACTCGCCCTTCCGCCTACTTAAAGCCTCCGTCGCGAAACCCCCGATGCGAAAAACCACGATACGGAAAACCTTACCGAGACGCCGCCGCCGCCAATCCCATCTCGGGGATTCCGGAGATCTCCTCCGGCACCCTGCCGGAGAGGGGATTCATCTCCCGGAGGACTCTACGCCGCCATGGTCGCCTCCGGAGTGATGAGTGAGTAGTTCACCCCCGGACTATGGGTCCATAGCAGTAGCTAGATGGTTGTCTTCTCCTCATTGTGCTTCATTGTTGGATCTTGTGAGCTGCCTAACATGATCAAGATCATCTATCCGTAATACTCTATGTTGTGTTTGTCGGGATCCGATGGATAGAGAATACCATGTTATGTTAATTATCAAGTTATTGCATATGTGTTGTTTATGATCTTGCATGCTCTCCGTTATTAGTAGAGGCTCTGGCCAAGTTGATGCTAGTAACTCCAAGAGGGAGTATTTATGCTCGATAGTGGGTTCATGCCCGCATTGACACCTGGGACGAAGTGACGTAAAGTTCTAAGGTTGTGTTGTGCTTGTTGCCACTAGGGATAAAACATTGATGCTATGTCCGAGGATGTAGTTATTGATTACATTACGCACCATACTTAATGCAATTGTCTCGTTGTTAGCAACTTAATACTGGAGGGGTTCGGACGATAACCCGAAGGTGGACTTTTTAGGCATAGATGCAGCTTGGATGGCGGTCTATGTACTTTGTCGTAATGCTCAATTAAATCTCACTATACTTATCATGACATGTATGTGCATTGTTATGCCCTCTCTATTTGTCAATTGCCCGACTGTAATTTGTTCACCCAACATGCTTTTATCTTATGGGAGAGACACCTCTAGTGAACCTGTGGACCCCGGTCCATTCTTTTAATACTCGAAATACAAATCTTCTGCAATACTTGTTTTACTGTTTTCTCTGCAAACAATCATCTTCCACACAATTCGGTTAATCCTTTGTTAAAGCAAGCCGGTGAGAGATTGACAACCTCACTGTTTCGTTGGGGCAAAGTACTTTGGTTGTGTTGTGCAGGTTCCACGTTGGCGCCGGAATCCCTGGTGTTGCGCCGCACTACATCCCGCCGCCATCAACCTTCAACGTGCTTCTTGGCTCCTCCCGGTTCGATAAACCTTGGTTTCTTTACGAGGGAAAACTTGCTACCGTGCGCATCATACCTTCCTCTTGGGGTTCCCCAACGAACGTGTGAAATACACGCCATCAAGCATATTTTCACGGCGCTCGTTGCCTGGGAGATCAAGACACGCTGCAAGGGGAGTCTCCACTTCTCAATCTCTTTACTTTGTTTTTGTCTTGCTTTATTTTATTTACTACTTTGTTTGCTGCATTATATCAAAACACAAAAAAATTAGTTGCTAGCTTTACTTTATTTACTGTCTTGTTTGTTATATCAAAAAACACAAAAAAATTAGTTACTTGCATTTACTTTACTTGATTCATCATGTTTCCTTTTAATTTTACCACAAAAAACATACCGGTAGGACGCGGGTCTATAATTGGGAGAAACAATATAGAAGAATTTTTCACCCATATTAGTACCGTTGAAGATTTTGAAGATAGACACTTGGTAGAACTTGCTCCTACTTATGAAATTGCTGCTGCGCATTTAGTTCGCATGTTGGAAACTAAATTTGTTAATCTCAATCCTATAATCCAACACATGTTTCTTACACTTGGTGATTTGGAAGAGGGGAAAAGAAAGATTTTGTTTTAGAAACCCTTCTTAGAGAATTTGGTGGTCTAGCAAGAGAGGCTAGAAAGGTCTTTGCTAAATTTAATATGCTTGGTTCTCATACTAATTTTGTTGGTCTCCTTGAAAAAATGGACATGGATAGAATAAGGTACACTAATAATATTAATGATGGTGGGGAGATCAAAGCACCAATACCATGTAAACTCCTAGCTATGAATGATGCACTAGAACATAACTATGCTTGGCTTGTTCCTGAAAATTTGTTCGATGAGAGTAGCAAGCCCAAGACTAATGAAAGGGGAGACGCTGAAACTTATGTATCCAATATACTATGCATGGTTGAGAAAACTCCAAACCCCGCTGTAGATGCACCACTCTCCGATAATACTTGATATACACTTTCTGCGCCTAGCTGAAAGGCGTTAAAGAAAAGCGCTTATGGGAGACAACCCATGTTTTTACTCCGGTATTTTTGTTTTATATTTGTGTCTTGGAAGTTGTTTACTACTGTAGCAACCTCTCCTTATCTTAGTTTTATGTTTTGTTGTGCCAAGTAAAGTCTTTGATAGTAAAGTAAGTACTAGATTTGGATTACTGCAGCGTTCCGGATTTCTTTGTCTGTCACGAATCTGGGTCTACCTCCCTGTAGGTAGCTCAGAAAATTAAGCCAATTTACGTGCGTGATCCTCGGATATGTAAGCAACTTTCATTCGATTTGAGCATTTTCATTTGAGCAAGTCTGGTGGCCTAATAAAATCCATCTTTACGGACTACATTCTGTTTTGACAGATTCTGCCTTTTATTTTGCATTGCCTCTTTTGCTATGTTGGATGAATTTCTTTGATCCATTAATGTCCAGTAGCTTTATGCAATGTCCAGAAGTGTTAAGAATGATTGTGTCACCTCTGAACATGTGAATTTTTATTATGCACTAACCCTAATGAGTTGTTTCGAGTTTGGTGTGGAGGAAGTTTTCAAGGATCAAGAGAGGAGTATGATGCAATATGATCAAGGAGAGTGAAAGCTCTAAGCTTGGGGATGCCCCGGTGGTTCACCCCTGCATATTCTAAGAAGACCCAAGCGTCTAAGCTTGGGGATGCCCAAGGCATCCCCTTCTTCATCGACAACATTATCAGGTTCCTCCCCTGAAACTATATTTTTATTCGGCCACATCTTATGTACTTTGCTTGGAGCGTCGGGTTGTTTTTGTTTTTTGTTTTGTTTGAATAAAATTGATCCTAGCATT
>NW_025900337.1:0-43626 GCF_022539505.1 Lolium rigidum
TCCCCACACCGTGCGGGCATCATCGCCTTCCCGAACAACGGTCTTGAAGATGTCCGGCGAGACGGTGAGGAAGAGCCAGCGGATGATGGTGGCGTCGATGGCCAGCCAGTCGGCGTCGCATGCGAGGAGGTCGGCGGTGCTGTCGATGTGATCGCGCAGGTTGTACTCGCGGAAGAGGAGGTAGAAGTACGTCTTCCAGGCGAGGTAGTTGGCGGCGGTGGTGGACAGCTTGACGGGGACATGGTCGGTGATGGAGACGGCGCGGAGCTGGCCGGGGTCGGGGTTGGAGGAGTCGGCGAAGGGGTTGGAGCTAGGGGTTGACATGATGGGGAAGGGGAGGCGGCGTGCGGCTAGAGAGGGAGGAGAGGCGGCGCTGCTAGGGTCTAGGGGTGGGGGGGTGCGGCGCACGGGGGAGAGAGGCGGTGCGCGGCTAGGGTTTAGGGTGAGTCCATGATCTGAGTGTTGCGCCTCCGCAATCCTCTGCCCCCTGCCCCGTCGCCACCGCTCGCCGGACGCGCAGCCAAAGCCTCCACTCTCCGGAAGCGCAGCCGAATCAGATCTCCATCTCCGCACCCCATTCGTGCACCGCACCCGCATTGGTAAGGAGCTCGGCCGCCTCGCCTAGTAGGTCGCGAGCCTCGTCTACTCGCCCATGAGCTCGCCACCGTTCCTCTAGTAGCTCGCTCGCCTCGCCCACTGCACCGGCACTACCCAGGATCTCCCAGTCTGAAACCCTGGCTGGCATCATCCCTGCACTCCACTGCCACCTCCGAGATAGTGATGTACGACATTGTTTCTTTGATGACCAGGTTAAAATTTTCCTTGTGCTATTCATGCAATGGTCTAGGTCATGATGTTAGGAAATATCACTGTGAGAACTCATGACAGCATGAATTACCTGGAATTTAATCATGTTAAAGCATAGGAAATATCTCAAGTAAAGCCTGCAAATGCAGTGGTGCTAGTTTAACTACTCTGCTGTGATTTTTGCTCAGTTGTGATCATCTGATCTAATTAGAATATTGGATGTTGACATTGTCTTCTGTAACAACGAGACTTTACTTTTCAAGCAATGTCAATGTAGACATGAAGATTTGTCCCATGATTTGCCTAAATTATTCCAAAACACTGTCAGCAACACAAGATTTAATGGTCTTGGCTAGTATAAGCATCCCGTAGTCACAAGTTTTACACATGTTAGACAGACTTTTCAGTGGGGATGGTTCTTTCATGCAACCATATGTGAGTGGACGCTACTCAAGGTAGCCGTTGTATGAAATTACATCAAACCTTCATGTGACTTTCACTATTACAGGTGTAGATATTTGGGTTTGATCAACTTACTAATTTAAGCGAATTTAAGAATACTTTTGGATTTGATTGATTTTCACTGTACCATTCTATTATTCTATACCGTTTTCTGAAGATTGAGATTGAGGCATTCGTGTAAAAATTTGCGGACATTAGTAAATTTGTCTATGGAAAACCGTCCGCAAGCGATTGAAGTATAATGAATAAGGCATAGCCATTTTCCATGTATGTTGGTTTTGTCTAGCCACTTCCACCATTGCTATATAACTTGAATCCCTTCAGTGGCCAATTCCAAACCAATAAACTTTGTTAGGTTCAGGAGCTCCAAATTTAACACACTACAACAACTGAGTATGGAAAATTATCTTCATTGCTTTCAGCATTCCTGTGGCAGAACTATTTTATGAATTATTCGTCATAATTTCATAGTGAGCACTGAGAACCATCATATGTGCTTTGCTGAAAACAGGTTGTTGGGGATCACTGTGTCATATGTTTGGAAGACATCGTGCATAAGATTTCAACGGTCGGGACACACTTCAGGGAAACGTTGAGCTTCCTCGTGCCCGTCAAGCTCAAGTGCCAAGCGAGGGGGCTGCAGATGAAGAAGTACTTCAAGGCTGGTGGCGACACGGGTAACCCTGGGGTATCAATGGACTAATCGAGAAGCTGAACTGAGGCGGTCTCCACTAGTAGTCCGTAAACACACGATGGATACATTACATTATCTATTTTTTCCTTTGCAATAGCAACTGAATGTACCATTGTTTATGAAACCGTGAACAAGTTTGGGATCATATCATGAAATAGCAGAAAAACTAATATTTAAACTAGTCAAAACTTGTCTAGCTCATGGTAATCATGGATGTCACCAGAATATTAATCCCCATTGTGTAGATATGAAGTTGTATGTCACAGTTCTGCGAGAAATCAACATCCTATCAACTTCCCTTTTTAAAATTATCGGCTGGGAGCTTTCAAGTATACGCAGATGCATCTTCAAATTTCAAAGAGTCATGAAGCTCAAGATCAACTCATATGTCATGATCAAACGGGCCCTTTCTGCTACACAATAATCACCAGATCTCCCATAATTTCATAATCACTAGCTTTTTGAACATTCAGTTAGTTCAAAAACAACACATAACCATTCTGAAGCATACTTGTATGTGAAAAGATGTAATATAACCTTCTGAAGCACAAGTGAGCACTTGGAACAAATAGGACAGGCTACACAGGTTCAATAATTTAGAGTTGAACATTTCTGACCCTCAACACTCTAAACAAACAGGCTACAAGTATCTCGTAAAAGTTACACACATTTTTTATCAGCAATTCCAATATGTGAAAAGCTACAGAACAGCTGAGCAGATGATGAACGTTGCACCCCACCAGGCCTAGGTTGCTTACACTGGTGTTGACTTCCAAACACTGAACCAAGTGAACTAGCTACTGAGAATTGCTTAGAAAGAAGTAGCTACTGAGGATCCAGAGTGCAGAGCGATATCTATCTTCTGGAACAGGTAGAATGGAGCTATTCATTGAAAAAAATAACAGTTTAGTGCCACCACTGTCTTCTGTCCTCCGGACAACTGTATCATGGACTTTGTTTCTCCCTTTGCCAGTGAAGGAAATCTGAAACGTGAGAAACCTTTAACAAGTTTGGCGACAAATCAAACAGGGTGTGACCACCAAAATAATTCATCAAGAGCTTAATAACTTGAGAATAGTTTCTTTGACATGAAAACTTGGAAATAGCATCATAGCATCATCTGAATTTCGATATTAAGAATCAACGATCCAGGACACATGAAAAGAGGGAATTTAGCACCAGGCACATGAAAAACTTGCTCGGGTCTGTAGATGACGAAACAACATCTGTATGCTCTTATGGCTTTAGTCATGCAGCAATAAGTGAACAATATTTTAAAGTGATGCATGCAACAAAGATATGATTAAGGTCAACAAATTGATTAACTATTTCCTTCTATGTGACGAAGCTCTATATTTCAAACTGAGAAGGGGCATGTGGCTGCAGGAGCTAGCATCAGCAACTTCTGCTGGATAATCAAATTGAATTTTCAACACTGAGTTACTATGAAAATATTTAATTGCACAAGTTGAATCTTGTTACTATCTTCAGTTCTGTGCACAGCTATTCAATAGGCTGCCAAGTAAGTTTATGTAGCAGGCTAACTCAAGCAGCAAAAATCCTACTACTGAATTTATAATTCAAGATACATGAGAAATCAAAAATGGACGTGGATCCATTCACCTTGGCCAAGCAACGATTCTTACTGCGCGTGTCCATCATGTTCAACGCCACCAGTGCCTCCGAAACGTCGCACCAGCATCTGGTCACGCGGCGTGCCGACCACCCGCAGCTTCGACGCCGTGCTTGGAGGCTCCCGCCGGCTCCTTTGCCTTGGGCCAGCGCCGCACCAGGACACCATCTGAGAGCGCTTTGCCTCCGACGTGTAGCGCCGGCGTCTAGTCCTGCGGCGGGCATGTACACCTGCAGCTTCTACGCCGCGCTCTACGGCTACAGCCGTCGCCAACTCATCTGCCTCGCCTCGGCGGTCACCGGAGGAGACTGGAGGTCGTTGGAGAGCTCCACGTCTCGCGGGTGGAGCACGTCGTCCTGGGCGGCGAATCCCGTATGTATCTGCACGGCCCGGCATGAGTCGCCGATGCCCACCACCACGGTGCCGGAGTGGCGGCCGGAAAGGGGAATTTTTGCAGGGGCTAGGGGATGGCGGTGGTGAGCGAGCGCGGACGGGCGGCGAGGCAGTATGCCGGCGGAGAGGGAGTGGTGTTGAGGCGGTATGCCGGCGGAGCACGGAGAGGGGCGGCGACGAGGGGAGGCGACAGGACGGCGGCCGCCTTCATGGCACGATGCGGGGAGTGGTGAAGTTACGTAACTACCCTTCTATTAAATTAAAATAAATAGATAATTACAGTACTTACCAGTACTTTCCGGTACTTTCTCTTCACTACTTTTCCCTACTACTCCCTCCATACCGGATTAAGGCTGGTCATAGTGCATAGTATCATATTATAGTATCATGCATATGATACTTGTCTATGATACTATCATTATAGTGGGTGGTATTATAGAGTAGTATCATAATCTTCTAAATTTATTGTTTTGTAGAATCCCAATACAAAATGTGTGTACAAGATCTATTTAGCATTAGCTTTTCTTGTAATGTGCGCTATGATACAAGATATCACTCTATGTTACTCTAATCTTGTCTCTCCTCATTAATTAGATGCCACATCAGCATTTTTGTGGGCCTAAGATGTATGATACTACCTAAGATACTAGCACTATGGCCAGCCTAATGGGCAAATTTCTGATTTGGAGAGCTACCGATTTATTAGGCAAATACCTCAATTAACTACCACAATTAACTACCGCGTGTGGCCGGCAAACAACGTAAATCGTGGACGTGTTTCTGCTGGGAAGGAGGGAGAGAGAGCTGATCCGCGTTTCGGCCAATGCATGCGCTTCCTCTTAGCCGATCGATCGTCTCGACTCCGCGCAAATCGCTCGATCGTGGGCCGCGAAGGGATGGTTCGGCTCCTACACTTAATGAACGGAGCGATTAACGGGGTAATTTGGAGCCAATCAGCGCGTGCCTTGGTCCGGTTGCTTCAGGTAATTTGCCCATTAATCCGGTACGAAGGGCGTACTGGTTTTCCCACCGTTGGATTAACTAGCCTGAACGGCTCCTAAATTCTCCAATCATATTAAAAGTTGTATAAAAAATAACAATACACATGATAATGTGTCTTAATCCCGGTGATTTCTTGTAATTTCACCGAATAATGGTGGGTTTGTGAAATTCGTCTTGTAATATGGTGGTTCTTTGGAATTAACTCTCAAAGAAACCCTCTCTCTGAGGCACCTGGGATGTTGTCTCAGCATCATCTTCATCACAATTCTCCACTGATACACAATGATTCCCACCGACAGAACGGTCAGTTGATCATGTCTGCAAGCTATCCTCAAAACACCCAATAAATGTTTTTGACGAAAATACGGACGGAGCTGACCTTTCGTTACATGCAGAAGAAATGTACGGGGTTCAAAGCAAGAAACCAAAAATTTGAACCGAAAAGAAAAGAAAAAAAAAAGAGGGAATCACATGTTTGGCCACAAAACTTACCAACGATGAGGACGTTCGTCACTGAACTTCAAAAAAGGAGTCCGTTGATCACTTTGGACAGATTTATTGCTAGTGGCTTTATATATATTATAGATATCTATAATCTAAAATTTATTATACTATTAGAATCATCGTAAAGTTATATTTTTGTAACAGATCAGATCCAACAGTATAGGCCTATATGCTTACTAAATGTGAGTTTCAAGATTTTCACCAAGGTAGGTACAAATAGAATAACCGGGATAGCCCACAAGGTTATTAAGCCTACACAATCTGCTTTTATGCCGGGACAACATATACTTGAAGGAGTAGTTGTCCTTCACGAGACCATTCATGAACTACACAGGAAGAAAATAGATGGGGTGCTTTTCAAAATTGATTTTGAAAAGGCCTATGATAAAGTTAATTGGCCTTTCCTTCAACAAACTATGCGTATGAAAGGATTTTCGCCTATTTGGTGTAAGTTAGTGGCTAATTTTGTTCAGGGAGGATCAGTGGGGGTAAAGGTTAATGACGACATTGGCCATTACTTCCAGACTAGGAAGGGGTTGAGGCAAGGCGATCCTCTATCACCTATCCTATTCAATATAGTTGCTGATATGCTGGCAATCCTAATTGCAAGAGCAAAAGAGGATGGTCAGGTAGGTGGTCTTATCCCACACTTAGTTGAGGGGGGAGTATCCATTCTACAATATGCAGACGATACTATTCTCTTCATGGAACATGACTTTCAGAAGGCTGTTAACATGAAGTTAATCCTTTGCATCTTTGAGCAACTGTCTGGACTTAAGATCAATTTTCATAAGAGTGAGATTTTCTGTTTTGGAAAGGCGAAGGATGTGGAGAACCAATATAAGCAAATCCTTGGTTGTGAAGCTGGTTCTCTCCCCTTTCTTTACACTGGGATCCCGGTCCATTATAGAAAACTTCTCAATAGGGAATGGAATCCAGTAGAGAACCGCTTTGAACGAAAGTTGGGTTGCTGGCAAGGCAAGCTACTCTCATACGGAGATAGACTTGTACTTATTAATTCCGTCCTAACTAGCCTACCGATGTTTATGTTATCTTTTCTTGAAATACCTAAATGGGTAAAGAAAAGATTAGACTTCTACAGGTCAAGGTTTTTTTGGCAAAATGATGAGCATAGGCGTAAATATCGGCTGACTAGGTGGAACATTATTTGCCGACCTAAAGATCAAGGGGGTCTCGGGGTGGAGGTGTTAGATCTCAAAAACAAATGCCTACTCAGTAAGTGGATGTTTAAACTCTTAAATGAGGATGGAGTATGGCAGGAGTTGCTGCATAATAAATATCTCCGGACTAAAACGCTGTCACAAGTGACAACAAAACCCACCGATTCTCCTTTTTCGAATGGGCTCATGGGAGTTAAGGATGATTTTTTCTCTCGCGGCTCTTTCAAAGTTGGTAATGGTCAAAATACACGCTTTTGGGAGGATATTTGGTTAGGTGACCAACCGCTAGCTAAGCAATACCCTTCGTTGTATAACATTGTCCGCCAGAGAAACGTTCTGGTTTCAGATGTTCTAACGAGTAATCCTCTGAATATCGAATTCAGGAGAACTTTATCTACTGATAAATGGGAGGTTTGGTTACTACTACTTCAGCGCCTAATCAGGGTTAACTTGACGGAAGACCCGGATGTTTTTGTCTGGAAATTAACTACCAATGGTGTTTTTTCGGTCAAATCCATGTACACAGACATGATGAATGGTCATACGGTTTTCTTACGCAAATATCTTTGGAAAATAAAGGTACCGCTGAAGATTAAGATTTTCATGTGGTTCCTTTATAAAAAAGTAATTCTCTCAAAAGATAATCTCGCAAAAAGAAATTGGAATGGGTGTAAGAATTGTGTTTTCTGTGGCTCTAATGAAACCATAAACCACTTATTTTTCGATTGTCCCTTCGCAAAGCTAATCTGGAGAACAATCCAATATACTTTTAATATCCCTCCACCGGCCAATGTTACAAATATGTTTGGAAATTGGCTAAATGGTGTTGATAAAATATCTAAAGCACAGATTCGAACCGGTATTTGTGCTTTGATGTGGGCTATATGGAATTGTCGCAATGATATTGTCTTTAACAGATGCTCAAATACTAAATTTTTACAGGTTATCCGTATGGTTACGCACTGGATCCACGAATGGTCATACCTACTACCGGAGGCTCAGCGTGCGTATATGGATTCTGGATGCAGCCGTCTGGAGACGGTTGCTCGGGATATCTACAACCAGGGTGGCTGGCAGCCTATTAAGAGATTGCAACTTGCATAATTATATTTCCTTTTTTATTTTCCACTGGTTAAGTTTTACATACACCTTATATGTCTCTTGAGTTGTATAACTTCTGAATATTAAACTATGCAATAAAACAGCTGTGTGCATCTATTGATGCAGAGGCTGGGGCGATGCTCCCATTTCTAAAAAAAAATTTGTAACAGATGTACCTGGCATTATAGATGTTAATATATATTTGTTATATTTTCCATAAGCTTTTAATTTTTTACTTTAACTAAATTTAGGACACGAACTAAATAAAAACTGAGGGGGCACGATGACATAGATGAATCAGCTCATAGATCAAAATCAACGATCGCCTTCCCGAGACTCGACCTGGTACTTCTTAACAACCGCTAGACCGCCGAGACAACTGGTTGTTTCAATCCTTCCAGGCTTTCGGGTCCAAGCTCCAAGGCGGCTTGTTCGTGTTTAACTTGTTCGGCTTCAGGTATGTACAGGTTTGTAACTTGTTTTCTGCCGGTTCGCTCCGCGTGAGGCTCCCGCGCGAGTGGACCATGTCCATCATTTATACCAGCTCTCTCTCTTGTCCATCTTCTTCTTCCTCTGATCCAGTCATGACCTAGCACTCAAACCAGCGTCCAGTGTTTCCCCCAGTCCAGCTCCTTGCCGTCATCCACCGCTGCAGGAGTTGTCGACACCCACCGCCACTCCTCTACCTGAAGTCCTGAACTCATCTTTGTGCTAGCCGCCGTGGTGTTGCTGCTTTTCCGCTGCAGCTTCCGCTCGCTGGCCGAGGCTGCTCCTCCGCATGCTAGCAGCCGCTGCAGCTCCTCCTTCTATGGACTAGTAAATTGTACTCCTAAAAGAACTCCTATTTTTATTTAGTTCATGTTCTGTGTTAAGTTAAAGTCAAACTTTGTAAAAAAAACATTGACAAAAATATAGAAAACATATCAATAATTATAATACCAAGTTCATATAATATAACAATACAGTTTATGATGATTCTAATACTATAGATTTTATATTATATATATTAATATTTGTTCTTAAGAATTAGTCAAGTTTTGCCTAGTTTAACTTAGCCTAAACCTGAAACGCTAACTATTTCAAAACAGAGGGAGTAACGCTAAATGGCAATGGCACCTCGTAAACAAGGACAAGTCACTCCAGATCGTAGTGTCCAGTCCTTTCGACAGCTTGGACAGGAAACGTATGCTCAAGATCAATCGAACCTCTTCCCACCACATTCGTTGTCTCAATCAACCGGGCCGGGACAAGTATTTATCCTGGTACTCTAGTTTAGTTCTGGGAGGGCCCGATGGGTTGTGCATATCTATGTTTTTTTCCTGGCCGCTTGGTTCACTAGGTAGTGGCGCGGAGCTCGGTAGTTTTTTGTCTTCGTGGAATATGTTTTTGTGTTCCATTGCGAAGTCAGTTACGGAGAATGGTATGGAAACCGTGTTCAGAGGAATAGTAATAGTGGTTCAAGTACCGTGATAATGAGGAATTGGCTTTGGTGATTTGTGACTTGAAGCAGCGGCAACGGCCAGTGAGCGCGACAGTATAGGAGAACTTTAGGTTCTAAACATGCAGGATGAAAATCCAAAGTCTGGTATTAATTAGTTGTACCTAGCAATGGTCTTGCTGAAGGCATTGTTCTATAAGCACATATTTTTCTTCAGGGTAAGAACCTATGATCTATGATCATAACGATGACGGAGCTTATGCATTATTTCTTTCTTGTAGGTTTCTCTTTTGAAGAAGATGGATTGATGGTGATGTATTGGTGGTGTTTGGTTGGCTGCTAAACTTTTCTTTTATGTAATTTTTTTGTGTGAATCCATATTGCCATTAGGACACTTGTTATTTGGATGTAATTGGTGTTTTTATATTAATATACCCTTTATCGAAAAAATCTAATCGTTATATTTTTTTTTGCAGACGTTGACCTGTTGTTCTCATAAGATCTGCTAACTGCAAAAGGTTGTTTCTGACAAAAAAATGTTTTAGCGTGATGCCCATATCCATCAGACGATCATGTCTGCAAGCTAACCTCGAAACACCCAACAAATATTTTTGACAAAAATGCAGACGAAGCAGAAGAAATCCCTCCGCCTCGTTAAGTTTGTCTGACATTTGTCAAAAAATTAATATATCTAGACACTAAATAGTATGTAGATACATTTAAATTTTGGCAAATCTTAAATAATTTTTATGGGGCGGAGAGAATACATATTTCAAAGCAAGAAACCAAAAACCGGAACTTAAAGGAAAAAAAAGAATCATATGGTTAGCCGTAAAACTTACCAGCGATGAGGATCTTTTGTTCACTAAACTTCAAAAAAGGAGTCTGTTAATCACTTTGAACAATTTTAAGGCCAGTGACTTTATATTATAGATATAAATCTATTGCATAAGAATCGGTGTTGAGTATATTTTTATATTATATGCACCTGAGATTATAGGTATGTTTATTTTTGTGCTAGAACCCCGCACTTGTCTTCAGAAAGGTATCTGAAACTCCAAATAATATACTGATGGCACAGTCAGTTATGGTATGTTTACATCTACATGAGAACCCAGTGGTCTCGCTGAGGCCCTTGGGGATGAACAGTGGAGGAAGGCAATGAATGAAGAATATGATGCATTAATGCAAAATAGAACCTGACATCTTGTTCCTCTCAGTTCAAATAAAAATTTAATTAATTGCAAATGGGTGTATCGTATTAAGAAGCACGCAAGATGGCACAATTGAAAGATATAAAGCTAGGCTTGTGGCAAAGGATTTTAAGCAAAGGTATGACATTGACTATGAAAACATTTTCAGCCATGTTGTTAAATCAGCTACTGTCAGACTTGTACTTGTTATCTCTATGTCTCAAGGGCGGAGTCTAAGACAGCTAGACGTCAAGAACGAGTTTCTGCATGGTGTTCTAGAGGAAGAAGTATATATGAGACAGCCTCCCTGGTTTGAAGATCCTCGCTTCCCGCATCACATTTGCAAGCTAGAAAAATCTCTATGGTTTGAAACAAGTACACCTCATGCGTGTTATTCTCGGCTGAGTTCCAAGTTGCAAAATCTTTGTTTTGCACCTTCTAAGGCTGATATATCATTATTTCTATACAACAAGTCAGGTATCATTATGTTTATTATGATAATGTTGATAACATTATTGTGGCTAGTTCATCTGATGAAGCAACTTCGAGGTTACTCCAGAACTTAAGTACTGATTTTGCTTTAAAGGACCTTGGCGATTTGCACTTCTTTTTGGGCATTGAGGTTAAAAGATATCCTAGTGGCCTTGTGTTGACACAGGAAAAATATATTGTTGATCTGCTTACCAGTTGGAATGTTACATTGTACCGAATGTCCAACTCCTCTATCCACTACGGAAAAATTGTCATTGACTGATGGAGCTGCTCTTGGTCCTTACAGAAGCATTGTGGGTGCATTATAGTATTTGACACTAACACGTCCTGATTTATCCTTTTCGGTTAACAAGGTTTGACAGTATCTTCATACACCTACCACCAATCATTGGACAGCAGTTAAACGTATCTTACAGAATATTAAAGGTACACTCAATGTTGGTCTCACGTTTCAGAAATCACCTTCCACTCTTCTTAGTGCATTTTCTGATGCAGAATTGACTGGCTGTCTTGATGATAGACATTCCACCGGTGGGTTTGCTATATTCTTTGGCTCAAATTTAATATCATGGAGTGCTCAAAAACAGGTGTCTCTCGCTCTAGTACCTAAACAGAATACAAGGCACTTGCAAATGCCACGCCCGAGTTGATTTGGGTTGAAGCATTGGTTCGAGAGTTAGGAGTTTCTCTCCAACAACGTCCATATCTTTGGTGTGACAATCTTGGTGCCACATATCTTTCTGCAAATACAGTCTTCCATGCCAGGACAACACACATAGAGATTGATTATCACTTTGTGCAATAACGAGTTGCTGATAAACTTCTTGACATCAAGTTTATTTCTACCAAAGATCAAGTGACTGATGGGTTTACTAAAACTTTAGCTGTCAAGGATCTAGATGAGTTTAAACATAATCTCAACTTCTCTAGAGGTTTAGACTAAGGGGGTTGTTACGCTTTATAATCTCCTCGTATAAATACCGGTATAGAGAGTATCTATTCGTGTATTATACCTCTTTGTATTTGCTATGTATGGGGATTTTCCATACCAAATATAACACAAATCCCGAGCCAGGTAGAGGCATCGGTTCCCGTCCTATTCTCGCTAGCGTTATCAACATTAATTACTCCCGTAATTTTCTTCTGTGATTTATTCTAGAGTTATATATGTATATACCGTGTACATAGAAGGTATTTGTAGAAATAAGTATCATTGTATATAGTTTGCTTGATCAATGCAAATAAGTAGTAAGGATTATTCGAATTATTATTCCATTATCATATTCTAAATATTAAGAGGCCCAAGAAATATTTGAGATATCTTTAAGGGAGCTCTGCCACTGTGAGCAAAGTGAAGAAAGGGACGTGATAAGCAGTGAGGCTTCATGCAGAGTTTGGAACGATTGTCTTCGGCTGTTCATATTGCCTCGCCGCAGCGGAAATCAATGAGGTTGAGATGGAGAGGATAAGGTAAGGCATTGTTGTTTCTTCGGCAAGGTGAGCGAGCAGAAACATTTCGGCGGTGAGTGACCGTAAAGTAGTTGCCCTCGTCCAACACTTTTCTCCTGCACTAGTTCAACCAGTTTTATTTGTGAAATACGCTAGTGTTGTAGTCGTTGCTAGGTGATCCAATGATCTAATTGTATTTTTTTATTATTTTCAGGTCTCTTTATACTATTGTTGGTGATTATTAATAGATCGGTGAAATTTTTGCAAAAAAAAGTTTTATTTGCGAAATATTACTAAAATCTGGCTATCTCTAACCATCCGCATCCTTCAACCGAACCTGTGGCAAACATCAAATAAAGTTTATATCTCTCGCCATCCAGTGAATAGCCACCGAACCAAACAACTTCTAAGAAACATATTCCAATCTATTGAATTGATTTGTGCTAGTCATGAGTTATAGCGTAGGTTGCAACTGAGATTTAATACCACTATCTGACTAAGATTTAGCATAATTCTAAATCGAATGAGCATAAGTTGCAACCTTAAAAAAAATACCGGTAGGTTGCAACTGAGATTTAATAACACTATCTGACTAGATTTAGCATAATTCTAAATCGAATGAGCATAAGTTGCAACCTTAAAAAATATACCGGTTTGGAATGATGGCAAGGCAAGAAGAATGAAGTAACTACTTACACCAAAATTATTATTTAATCTAGATATGAAATTTTAAGGAGTTGCAATTAATTTGTAAGCTCTGACGGAAACATGCAGGAGGTCAGGAGCCACACACAGGTGCCGCCATGCACACGTCTGGTTAATTAAGTACTGCTTGGCCAGCAGCTAGCACCGTATAAAATCATGTATAAACTCCCCGAACTTGATCAGTATCGGTACCCACGGCGAGTCAAGTGCAAGGATACCAAGTAATTAACCAGGCAGGGAGATATTGGAGACCTGCGCATTCTCCCCCGTATCTCTCTCCCCTCGCTACAGTACTCTTGAGAAGCCTCCACCGCTGACCGGGCCGGCCGCCGACGGCCGCTCCGCCAGAATAGCTGGCCGGAGTAGGCTTAGGTTGGGCGCCGGAGTAGTCTAGGTTTAGATCTGTAGTCTTCTGTTGGAGTTCCGGCCTCTGCCGGCGGTTGGGCGGTCTGCCCGTAGGAAGACGGAGAAGTTGGATCTCTGCCCCAGATCCTTGGCGTTCTTAGGGATGCTGCTGCTCGTGCTGATGCTCCTCTGGTCGGAGCTTGGTGGGAGAAGCACCATCACCGTCTTCAACAATAAAGTGGTGGCAGCTGGTTCTTTTCTTCCTAGATCTCGCTGCAAGATTGGTAAGCTCTTGGCCGGCCACGGTGGCGGGGGAGAGCGGAGTCCATCTGCAGCAAGGTTCCTGTTTTCTTCCCCCCTGGCCGGCCGTGGTGGCGAGGAGGTGCCGGAGGAAAGGGAGCCGATTTTGGGTCTCGGAGTGGAGAGCCCCTCTTGCTGTTGCTGCTCCAATTCGAGTGGCCCCTGCTTGCCGTCTGTCTTGAGCTGCCATGGTGGTGGTGAGGACGTCGATGGTTCAGCGGTTGCTCAATTGGATCTGCTGCAGCTCTTGCCTGCAGGGTGCTATGGATCGTGGATCCTTCGAGCGGAACACATAGCGTCCAGGTTTGACGCTGTGATCTTTGGCCGATACGGCGGCCCAATCTCAACCTCCAACATGGAGGCCTCTCTCTCTCTTCTGCGGCGGAGGCTCGACGGCGTCTGGCGACCAAGTGGTTTCGTCCCCGGTGGCTTGACGGCGGCCGTTGGCAGAAGATCTGCGCCGGAAGGGAGCCTTCGAGCTTCTTGCTCCAGTTCTTCGGCGGTGACGCCCGGAACGCCGGCGGTTGGTGGCGGAGGCACCCTGGTCCCTGTTTGCTTTCTTGTTCATCTTTGCAGGGTGTTTTTTGTAAAGTGCGAGCCCCTTTTTTCAAATTCTAGGTTCTTTGGGCGAGTGATGTATAAGGGGCTTTCTGTAAAATCCTGTACCTGCCACATTTAATAGATGTTTCTCTGGGTCTTCTAGACCCCTCTCTGTGTTCAAAAAAAAAAAACCAGGAGCTTTCACAATATGGCGAACACTAAGGTCGTAGCAGTCGTGGCCACGCTTGCGATCCTGCTGCAGGTGTCAGACGTGCGCCGTGGCTCGGCACCACGGCAAACCGGACCCCTGCGAGGGCGGCGACGACGACTCCGTTCCGGGCACCCTGCACAAGCACAAGAAGCCGGGTCACTGCCCGTCGCCGGGCGGTGGTGTGCTTGCGGCGGCGTGATGGCGTGATGACCGTTTACTTTCCTATTTTTCACTTAGTCTATATTTTGCCTTTATGAGTAAATAGGCTAAATAATTTCCAGCGCTGTTTTTGTATACCGGTAAAAATTGAACATAGTGTTAAATATGAAGGCAAACTTTTCGAGCCAAATACATAATCACATTTTTAAACCCGCCGGAAGAAGGAGCACAAGGATCCGCCGACCATCACCAATCAGGTATGCGCCGCCTAGGGAGCCCGATCTGCCGAGCACGAGATCACCCCATCCGCCAACAAGCGCCGCCCAACCCACATCCCGGCGCCATAGCAATCCACGTCTAGGAATATCACGGTAGGGGATTAGGGTTCGCCTCTCGGCCGCCTCGCGGGGTCGACGTGAGAGTAGCCTCTCCTATCTGAGTCTTGATTATGTCAACATAATTTTTTTAAGTATATTAATTAAAAACCATTCTAGCTACGCTTTGCCAATTATGTTTTGTCAGTATAAGTTTTTCCGTGTAGGAACCACATGAAGATCATAATATTTAGTGGTACCTTCAGCTTCCATTTTTTTTTTGTATGAGCATTCATGAAATCAACATACATTCATTTTAGTGAAAAAGTCCCTAATGCAAAGTTTACGTACAGATTTATCATCTTCATTGTTTAGGTTAACAAATCTAAGTTTTTGTATGTGCTTATACAATTATATTTGTCGGCAAAATTTTTTGTTTCCTTGCGCGCGCCCAGGCTTTTGATAAATTCCTGGGTTCGCCTCTGGCTGTGGAGTAATAATCCTACTAGTATTTCTTTTGTAATTATGGCGTACTACTATAAGCTGTTGCACTACCTCTAATCCGATCTAATCTACGCATGCCACTATCTATATACGTGTTAGTGTTGCCTCCGCTCCAAGTCGATCTAATCGGAATGGATGGAGTATTACAGAGCTTGCCATGCCAGATCTATTTTTCTCCCTATAAACACACATTTATAGTTCATCTTTTGTACTCCCTCTGTTTTAAAACAAAAGGTTACTCAAGTTTATCTAATATATTTTTTGATGTGTATATATCTAGAAAAAATTGAGCAGCTTATCTTAAGACAGACGGAGTACATATACATTTTCTAGATTGTCCTTCCTACACTATGTACTGTCGATTGTTCACACGTAACTCGTCAGTCAGTCGTTTGGTTCGGACCAAAGGCATATAGACGCTACCCTAGACATTTAGTACAACATGGCAACCGAATTTATCCTAGATTAGCTACTCAACATGACATATATAGTAGAAGACCATGACTTATCACTACCTAACTAACTCGGTCAATAAACAATATGTATAAACGAAGCCTGAAATTTCACAATTGCTGAATTCTAATTGATGAACTCGATAGAAGCATATGCGAGTATGAATTAGTAAGAACCAAAATATGTTTAATAAAGTACATTTCGATCGCTACTGTAATTAGCATCCAAAAATATTTTCGAGATCGGCTAGTTCCCTTTTGCATTTCTTAACGGCATCTGAAACTCTGGGAGGGAAATATCTAGTGATATCACACCTTAAATGATATCATGATACCACTCTTCAAAATTTGAATTGTAAGTGTCAAAAAATTCGAAAACAAATTTGTGGCTGTTCACGAGATGTGTTTTTACGTTTTACAAAAATTTTAGACCCAAATTCAAAATACAGAAACAGAAACAAAAAAGACAAATACTATGTGAATAGTGCCATTTTGTGCTTTTGTCTTTATGTGACACTATTCATGTTGGATTTCTCTTTTTTGTTTCTCTAAGGGTGTTTCAAATTTGGTTATACAAATTTTTTTTTTGAGAAACACAGTACAAACACAGACGCTCACATACACGCGCATACACTCACCCCTATGAACGCACACACGCACACCCCTACCCCTATGAGCACCTCCGGAAGACTGAACCGGCGGATTGGATCTTGAAATTGACGAAGTCACCACAGGCGTCTCGCTGTCGACGGGAACGTCGCCTCCCACTGAATGAATATTCCGCCTTTATGAGACACACAGATGTCAAACCTGGAGTTTGAACTCTGGTGGGCTGGGGGTACAACCACCCTCCTAACCACCCAACCTCAGGTTGGTTCTCTTGGTTATACAAATTACAGGACATGCAAACACACATCTTGTGAACATATAAAATTTTGTTTCCGAATTTTTTGACACTTAAAATTCAAATTTTGAAGAATGATATCATGGTATCAAATAAGGTGTGTGGTATCACTAGATATGTTCTCGAAACTCTAGGTGTTCTGTTAGAAGACAAAAAGTATAACGTAGGATATATGATGGTACTGGAAGTATGTTCTCTGCGGATTGGCTTTTGCACATCATCTTATTCTCGAAGTAGGAATTAAGATAGGGCATTTTTTATGTTTTTACTTGAGCCATCGTGAGCAAGACAGAGAATGAAACTATCCAAAGGGATAAAATGATCAAGTAACCAAAATATATCTGGTGGCATTGGGTTTCAACTTTGAAGTCCAATAATTTAGAATATCAGTGGTACTTGTTGTACCCAATTAATTAAGCATATCCCACGGTTTAAGAACAGTTATACTTCTACCATCAATATATCCAGCTAAGCCTTTTACTTGACTAGGGAAGCTTTAGACTAGTCACATAGTATCATATACAAGTATCATGTGTATAATACTACTGCATGTTACTATGTCCGTAATGTATTGTGTCATGTAATAGTATCATAATCTTCTTATATTAATTGATTTGTAGAAACTCAATGCAGATCTATGTACAAGATGTATTTGGTATTAAATTTTCTAGTACTACGTGCTATAATACGGTATGTACCTATGATATTAGAATCTCCTCTCTTATCTTTAATTGCAAGATTTTTTGTATGCACAAGATGCATGATACTATCTATGATACTTTCATTGTGAGTAGTCTTATAAAAATCAAGGAAAGTAAACAAGACGGCTGCTTCAACAAGCATTCTCATAACCCCATCAATCTCATTATTAATGCATGCATCGTGTATACATTGTAGGAAAATATGATCACAGTTCTCCCATGCGATCTTGAACATAAAAATCATTTTTATTGTGTACTCTCCCTCGCCGAAAGGGTAAGTACGTATGACAGATGAGGTATTGCGGTTAGCGTAAACCCCCTACCGTGCTTGCAAGTCGCGATCCATTATTCGCTGGTGGATGCATATGATTTTAGGCGTCAGACCATGTGACGGGCAGTAGACCGATGTTGGTGTCGAGCCCGAGCGCCTTCCACACGGCTCTGGAGGTGTCGACGATGTTGTCCTTGCATCCGTGCCTATTGTCGCACTCGTCCACTACCCGGGCCTCCACGGTGCGACCATTCTGCGCGCTGGTGATGCGGATCATCTTCTGGCACCGGCGCCCGTCCTCGTACCACCCGGTGGACAGAGCCACCAGCATGTCGTCGTCGTCGTGGTACTTGTTGTCGCACTCCGCTAGACCGCCACCGTCCTCGCCTTTCTCGAACCCGTTCAGCGACTGTTAGACTGTATATCCTGTATTTGTAATCTGTAACATGTACGTACCTCTTGGTACCCATATATATATTGAGGCAGGCCACGCCCCAGAGCGTTGAGCCAATCCCACCCAAACCAACCTGTGTCTTTACGTTTAACATGGTATCAGACTAGGTCAACAGATCCTACCCTAGCCGCCGCCCTCTCTCATCTGCCGCCGCCGCCGCTCACCCTTTCCGGCCGCCGTCGCCATGACTGAGTCCGGGTCTTTGGCTTCCACCTCGCCTGCGCTCCCCGCCACCGTCCCTGCATCGACGGCACCTCTCATCCCGCCGTCGGCCGGCGGCTCGCTCGCCAACACCGCCACCGGCCCGGATGGCTCCATCGGCGCTCTCGGATCGCCCCCTGCACCTCGGTACTCGCGGCGTTCTGCGGCGGATTCTTCCCGCCGCCGCCGGCTCCATCGGCGCCGTCGCCATCCTTCCCGCCTCCGCCACCATCGTTCGCGCCCTCGGCCCCCCGGTGCCCTACACGGCGTTTCCGACCAACCTATCCGGTCCGCCGATCCCGCAAGCTGCCGGGGTTTGTCGCGGCGCCTCGGGATGCTCGGGTTCCACCTCACGCCACGGCGGTGCACGATGCCCCGGCCCCTGCCGATGGTGCTGCTGTCCCGACCGCTCAACGGCTGGCGAATCTCATCACCGTCCGCCTCACACAGGACAACTACCTGTATTGGCGGGCTCAGATCCTGCCGCTCCTCCGCAGCCGCTATCTCGATGGCTACGTCGATGGAAGCTTCGCCTGCCCGCCGCGCACGGTCGCGGCGTTTCTTGCCGATGGGACGCGGGTGGCTGTGCCGAATCCTCTCCACCGTACCTGGGTTGCCCAGGATCAGGCCATAGTCTCCGCGTTGCAATCATCCTTGACGGAGAGTGTTGCCGGCCTGGTTCTCTTCGCCTCGTCCTCCTTTGACATATGGAGCACACTCGAGCACACGTTCTCGCAGCAATCTACTGCTCGCGGCACGGCTATTCGGCGCCAACTCGGTGATTGCAAGAAGCTCGACTCCTCGGCGCATGACTACTTCAACAAGGTGAAGACCCTCTCGGACACTCTGACGTCCATTGGGCAGCCGCTTCGCGATGAGGAGTTCACGGAGTACGTTCTTCATGGCCTCGACAGCGACTACGATAACCTCGTCGAGCACGTCAACGGCCGGGACACTCCGATCAAGCAGCGGGACCTCTACTCCCGCCTGATTTACACCGAGCGTCGCATCGAGGAACGCCGTACCACGCCGATCACGGATCATGCTGCTGCCCATGCAGCGCACCGTGGCGCCCCCAGTGCCAGCCGCACGCCGGCTCCTGCGCCTCGCCCGCCATCTGGTCCGCCCACTGGAGGAGGCGGACAGTGGCAACCGCGTGCTCCTGCTCCGCCCAACACCGGCGCTCGCCCTCGCCCCACCTGCCGGCTGTGCGGTATTCGGGGCCACATGGCGTCCAAGTGTCACCGCCGCTTCAAACGTGATTTCCTCGGCATCGGCAACGACGGTCGTGGTAACGAGAAGCAGGCCGCCATCGCCGACAGCCTACTCGGGCGCCTACTCGGGCTATACGCCATCTTACTCAGTTGATCCCACCTGGTACTTCGACACCGGTGCGACGGATCACATGACTAGTGAGATGGCTAAGCTCAACTCGCAGGAGCCCTACCGTGGGCATGACAAGGTCCGCACCGCCGATGGTTCAGGTATGCCCATCACTCATGTTGGCCAGGCATCTCTCCTTTCTAGCACCTCCCGTAGACTCCATCTTCGTAATGTTCTTTGTGTTCCGCATGTTACTCGCAATCTATTATCTGTTCGTAAGTTTACTTATGATAATGATGTTTTTTGTGAGTTTCATCCCTTTCATCTTCTCATTAAGGATCGAGTCACACGGGAGGTTCTGCTTAGAGGTCGGGTCCATCAGGGCCTCTATGCGGCTGGAGGCGCCGGCGTCTGGGTCACCCGACCCGGAGGTCTTCAGTGGTGTGCGCGTGTCCTCGGCTCATTGGCATGCGCGGCTTGGTCATCCTGCATCTCCCATAGTCAGCCATGTCATCAATCGTCATGAGCTTCCTACATCATCTAGTAATAAACCATTAGCGATCCGTGATGCTTGTCGGCAGGGAAAGAGTCATCAACAACCTTTTGTTTCTTCTACTCGTATTGTTAAGAACCCACTTGAACTTATTTATTCGGATGTATGGGGCCCTGCCCAAACCTCTGTCGGTGGTCATAAGTATTATGTCGGTTTCATTGATGCTTACGGTCGCTTTACTTGGCTGTATTTACTTAAGAGCAAAGCTGATGTGTTTAATGTTTTCTTGCAATTTCAATTGCATGTCGAACGCCTTCTCAAGCATAAGATCATTCATGTTCGGTCGGATTGGGGGGCGAATATCGCAATCTCAACACCTTCTTTAACAAACTTGGGATTTCACATCGTGTTTCTTGTCCTCATACACATCAGCGGAACGGTGCGGTTGAACGCAAGCACCGTCACATAGTTGAAACTGGCCTTACTCTTCCGGCCCATGCATCCGTACCTTTTCGGTTTTGGAGTGATGCTTTCTCCATCGCTTGCTTCTTGATCAACAGATCTCCCACTAGAGTCCTACACATGAAAACACCTCTTGAACTATTGTTTAAGGAAATCCCTGACTATACGTTCTTCAAAGTTTTTGGTTGTGCTTGTTGGCCTCACCTTCGGCCCTACAATAATCATAAGCTTGAATTTCGTTCCAAAAAGTGTGTTTTTCTTGGGTATAGTGCGCTTCACAAAGGCTACAAGTGCCTACACGTTCCTAGTAATCGTGTTTATATCTCTCGAGACGTTGTCTTTGACGAGAATCTGTTTCCCTTCTCAAATATGTCATCATCTCAGTCTGTGCCACCCACAAACTCCACTCTTGTTAGTCCTGGCCAATTTGATGATGCTGCATATTCTCCTGCATTATTGCCTAACCACGGTGCAGGTACTGTTCGCGGCGCTCGCGTGGAGATTCTGGATGCTCCCGTCGACGCTCACGTCGATCGGTGCATGGCACATGCACCTGCACCACGCCCCGAGGCGCCTCCGTCGTCGCCCCTGGCGCCCAGGTCGCCACGGCCTCCCTCGCCTCCTACGGGTGGGCCGGCGCCTGTGTCGCCCCGGCCTGGCTCCCCGTCCGCCTCGCCCCCGCCGGCTGGGCCTGAGCCGCCCTGTGCGTCGCCGTGTGCGTCGCCCTGCGCGTCGCCTACGTCCTCAGCCCAAGCTGGGCTGTCTTCACCTGGGCCGCCACCAGCGTCGCCCGCGTGCTCCGCACCACCACCTGACGCTGGTCTCCCGGCCTCAGCTGCATCGTCGTTGCCGTCCTCCAGCGACGCTCCTCCACCGCCTCCGGTCCAACGCCTCGCTGCGTCCCCACACTCGCGAGTCGCAGGTGGAATTCATCGACCCAAGACACGCACCGACGGCACCGTAGCATGGATTGCTGCTCGCTTGGCTCAAGCGCAGTCTGATCCAACTGCTGAGCCCCGTCACTACCAAGCTGCAATGAGCATCCCGCACTGGCGTGCTGCCATGGATCTTGAATTTCAGGCTCTCCGTCAGAATGGCACTTGGCAGCTGGTTCCTCCTCGTTCTGGTGTCAATGTCATTGACTCCAAGTGGATTTTTAAAGTCAAGAAGCATGCTGATGGCTCTATTGAGCGATACAAGGCTCGGCTGGTTGCAAAAGGCTTCAAGCAACGGTATGGGCTTGACTATGAGGATACGTTCAGTCCAGTAGTTAAACCCACTACTATTCGGCTGCTTCTCTCACTCGCTGTCACTCGAGGTTGGGATCTCCGCCAGATGGATGTTCAGAATGCTTTCCTTCATGGCGTTTTGGAGGAAGAGGTATACATGCGACAGCCTCCTGGTTATGTTGATTCTGCTCGCCCTCAGCACCTCTGTCGCTTGGTCAAGGCACTCTATGGCCTCAAGCAAGCGCCTCGTGCATGGCATGCACGGCTTGGTGCTGCTCTACGCTCTCACGGTTTTGTGCCCTCTACAGCTGACACTTCACTGTTCCTTCTTCAGCGTCCAGAGGTTACCATGTATCTTCTGGTTTATGTTGATGATATTATTCTGGTTAGCTCCTCTGCTGCAGCTACGGATCGTCTCATTGTGGCTCTTGGTTCTGATTTTGCTATCAAGGATCTTGGCAAGCTACACTATTTTCTTGGGCTCGAGGTCACTTATCCCGGTGATGGCCTTGCGCTTTCACAGCGAAGTACTCGCAGGACTTGTTACGGCGTGCTGGCATGCTTGAGTGCAAGGCTGCTACTACGCCTATGTCTTCCACTGACACTCTGTCTGCTACTGATGGTACTCTGCTGTCTGCTGATGATGCTACTGAGTATAGGAGTGTTGTTGGTGGTCTCCGATACCTCACCATCACTCGGCCTGATGTCTCCTATGCAGTTAACCGTGTCCGCCGGTATCTTCATTCACCACGGGACACTCATTGGACTGCTGTCAAGCGCATTCTCGCGCTATGTTCGGTCTACTATCACCTTTGGACTTCATCTCGGGCCGGCGCCTTCTGCTGTGCTCTCGGCTTTCGGTGATGCGGATTGGGCTGGTAACCACGACGACCGGCGATCAACGGGGGCCATGCAATATTCTTTGGTCCTAACTTGATCGCACTGGAGTGCACGTAAGCAAGCTACGGTGTCTCGGAGTAGTACTGAAGCTGAATACAAGGCCGTTGCTAATGCCACCGCGGAGCTCATTTGGGTTCAGTCTCTCCTACGTGAGCTGAGGGTTGTCCAGAGACAGCCACCTGTCCTTTGGTGTGACAACATCGGTGCTACATACTTATCCTCAAACCCAGTATTTCATGCCCGAACGAAACACATTGAAGTTGACTATCACTTTGTGAGAGAACGAGTTGCCAAGAAGCTTCTGCAGATCAGGTTTATCTCATCTAAAGATCAACTTGCTGATATCTTCACCAAACCATTGTCGCTTCCGCTGTTCACAGGATGTAGACGCAATCTTAACTTACTGAGCACTTCAGGCCACAGTTAAGATTGAGGGAGGGTGTTAGACTGTATATCCTGTATTTGTAATCTGTAACATGTACGTACCTCTTGGTACCCATATATATATTGAGGCAGGCCACGCCCCAGAGCGTTGAGCCAATCCCACCCAAACCAACCTGTGTCTTTACGTTTAACAGCGACATCGTCGCCGGCAAGCCATCGAACTTCGACATCGACAAAGCCAGCGACGAGCGGGCCTCCACGGCGGGCATCGACGCGTGCAATAGGATCACGACGAGCATTGCCAGGGCCGCGAGCTTAGCATTCGCCATTGCTAGGCCGAATTAGACAAGCTCCTGCTCGGTCGCTTAGGGCTGCCTGCGCTAGACTAGCTCGTTGGTAGTGCTTATGTCGTTTGATTCGCGCTGTCTTGCCCTCATTGGTTCTGGTTTCCGATCGGTGTGCTCGATATGGGACTAATTAACTGTTTGCTCTCGGGACACTTTTTTTTAGAGCAACCACATATTTTATTAATCGAACACCAAGTTATATGAAGCAACACATGTGGAAACTAAAAGATAAACCGGGATAAAATGATTATCCTGAATTTGCAGATAAAAATCTAAAAGATCGAGAAATACAAAACGATCTCTAGAGTTTCCTGTAACTACCGTAGCCAGCGGCCGCCGTCCAATTCCAACGCCGCCGAGACGAACGCAAGAAGAGACGCCTAGCCTCCACCGTTGCAAGATCCAAAAAAGCACCATCGCCAACAAGGCTTTGTGAGTCGATGAACAGGCCTGCTGCAAGCAGCGAGGCACATGTCGCTGTGGCACGTCGACCGGGGGACGTCCCCGTGCTATCTTGGACCAAGATACGCCGCCTCCCATCGACGAAGTTGGAGAAGAACGACATAACCACCACCTCCGGACCAACATCTTCACTCCAGAAGAACCATCTCGCCCGGCCCCCAGCGCTGTCGTGGACAACGACAAACACCAGTGACACGTTGAGAAACAGATCTCGCCAGATCTGAAGAACGGCGAGAAGACCAAGCCACCGACCTGAAAGATCGACAAGCACGCGTTGCCAACAACCCCAAGACGCCGCCGTGAAGGTCGCCACCGGTGTGGGAGTGGAGTTGTGGCATATTTATTTGCCCGGACGCCGCTCCCACCACCCCAACGACGCACCATAGGAGATAAAAACTAACCCTAACTACTAGGCTAGAACGGAGGAACGAGGTTCCCCCTCCTTCATGCCGTCGCCAGAGCGGCAAGTAGAGGGAGAGGAAACCAGGCCCAACGCCCTGGCCGAAGATTGTGAAGATTGGATCGCCTCCGCCTCTCACGAGCGGAAGAGGAAAAACGGTTCGTTGTTGGATTCTATTATCGCTAGTCCAAGCGGAGCGCTGCTCTCGGGACACTTGTGTAGTCGTGTGTTGTTTGGATTTGATGGTGAGGCTAAGTACTGCAGCGGTAATACCCGAGCGAATGGCAACTGAGCAGGTCGCCCGTGGCGGAGTTGATAGCAATTCTTACTCCATGTGAAGTTATAAACAATCTCAAGCTAGCTAATTAACTACGCATATGACATCTGCATCTAGAATTAGCATCACATCAGTAGCAATGCCCCTGCTCGGTCGCTTACTCCATGTGAAGTTATAAACAATCTCAGTCTTGTGGTGTTGCTCCGCGTCGATCTAATCTGAACGAAGGAAGTTTTTTTTTTCTTTTCAAAATAGGCTTCCCCGGCATCTGAACGAAGGAAGTATTAGAACTAGCCATGCCAAATCTATTTTCACCCTAAAAACACATTTACCCGACTTCATCTTTCGTACTTTTGTACATTGTCTAGATCAGCCTTCCTACACTATGTATTGTCGATTGTTCACATGTAACTCGCCAGGTGTCGGTGTTTTTTTGTTTCACAAAGAATGATATATTGGTATTAAAGATCATAGTATATCTTTACACAACTCTCAACATTAGAGCAAGAAAGATAGATGCCTAGCTGTACACACCAAGAAGATGATCTAAACTCATGAAGAAGATATCGAGGATCACAAATGAAACCATACGGCGTTCGTTCACCCGTCGACAACCCGGACTTGAAATTGCAGAATCTGCAGTCTTCAAGGGCCTCGATAGAGGTGCGATCCATTTGATGCCCGCGGTAGCTCTCCCAACAATCTTTCTGGAATATGCACACGAGGAGTAGTCAGGTGTCGTTTGGTTCGGACCAAAGGCATGTAGACATTTAGCAAGGTAAATTAGCTTGCTAAGAGCATCTCCAGCCGCGTCCCCCAAAACGTCCCCCAAACGGCGGCGGATCAAGTGTTTGGAGGACGCTCAAGTGTTTGGAGGATGCTTTTTTCTTCGTGCTGCGTTTGCGGGACGTCGCTCCGCAGCCGCGTCCCTCAAACGCGGCCCTAAATTTTTTTTTTGATACAGCATTCGAAAACACAACACTTTTATTTAACATAGCATACACATAAATATATTTGCCAAAATTGTTTTCAAATTAAAATACAAAAACAATAAACAACAAAACAAATATAATAAGTGGGGCTAGATCAAAGCGCCGCCGCATTTGCTAATAATCTTTTGACCCTCCACATATGCTCAACAAGATCATTTTGTAGTTGCTCGTGAACATTGCTGTCACGAATCTATGCGTGCATGGCGAGGAAATCAGCAAAATCTGCAGGCACCTCATGATCAACATCCGCAAGAGGGCCCTGACACTCATAGGAATCAACATGTCTCCTGACCTGATTCTCGCGGTCAATCTCGATGATCATGTTGTGCATGATCACACAAGCCTGTATCACCTCCCACATTTGGTCGTGAGACCAGCTTAGAGAAGGGTACCGAACAATAGCAAATTAAGCTTGAAGCACACCTCGACATCCTTCATGCAAGCCTCCTGTCACGAAGCAAAGTGCCAATTCTTCTGAACTGATGGAGCCGGGATTTTGACAAAAGACGCCATTTTGGATATATACCATCGGCTAGATACTAGCCTTTGGTATATTGGTAGCCATTGATCTCATAGTTGCATGGTGGAGCATGACCTTCCACTAGTTTGCTGAGCACCGGAGACCGCTACAACACATTGATGTCATCGTCTGATCCCGCCGTGCCAAAGAAAGAATGCCAAATACGCATGTCATAATCCGCCACAACTTCGAGCACCACACTACAATATCCATGACGCCCTTTGTATATAACTTGCCAAGCAAACAGGCAGTTCTTCCATGGCCAATGCATGCAATCGATACTTCCAAGCATCCCAGGGAATCCTCTCACAACATTTTGTGCCATGATCCTTGCAATCTCTTCTTCATTTGACCTCTCAAGTAGTATTTGCCAAACTTTCCCACCACAGCTCGGCAAAACTTGTACATGCATCCAATGATAGTAGACTCACTCACGCGAAGGTATTCGTCATGTGTATAGGCAAGTGCACCGTATGAAAGCATCCTCATGGCGGCGTTGCACTTCTGAATCGACAAGAACCTGGCAATGCCAATAGCTTAGTGCTTCAGCTTGAAGTAGGGGTCGAACTCTCGAACGTCGTGGAGGATATTCATGAATTAACCCTTGCTCATCCTATACCGACGCCGAAAATTATCGGCCTGTGTTGCTTCATCTGCGAAGTAATCATTGTGCAGCATGGTATGCCCCTCCATCCTCTGCTGGGGCTTCGACTTCTTTCTTCCCGCCTTTGAACCTCCACGGCGCGGCCTCTTCCGCTTCTCCGCCTCGGCGTCAAGCATGTTCTGGAGGGATACGATGATCGACAAATTCTCCCGAATGTCGTCATCGAAGGCTTCTCTTCCTTCAACAATCAGACAATCATCTCGTCGTTGCAATCCATGTCTGAAGCAAAATAAATGGTTAAAATTCAGCCGCGGCAGAGGAGGCAACGAGCAACGACCTATCGCGCCTACCAGACAAGGCGCCGAACACCTTCTGTGCACGGAGGAGGGGCGGATTTGCCGGCGTGTTCTGGGACGCGTTGGCGAAGCAGCGGCGACGAAAAGGACGGCGAGGGAGCTAGCCGTCACGATGGTGCCCGACTCAGAAGAGATTTTCCATCGAGACGGCCAGCAAATCGAGCGGCAGCGGAAGGGTGGGAGGCGCGACGACGAGAAATAAAAGGCGGGAACCAACCGTTCTGGATGTGGTCGCCGACAGGTGGGAGTCTGCCTCGCTTCTCGCTCTGTCCGGCGTGCCCAGAGCGTCCCCTGTGGAGCGGGGATGGGCTCGGGCCGCCGGACACCTTATTGGATCGCGCCGGATGGAAGGAGGCTTTGGAGCGCGCGACTAGATCCGAAATTATGTCCGGTGCGCCCCAAAAATCTTTGGGGAACGCTTTGGGAGACGCGGCTAGAGATGCTCTAAAATATCTTATAAGACATACTTGCTAAATATTATTGAAAACTATGGGAGTATGAATTAGTAACCACCAAAATATGTTTAACATAGTATATTTATTAGCATCAAAAATATTTTTCGAGATCGGATCATTCCCTTCTGCATTTCTAAAGGGCATCTAGGTCTTCCGCTAGAAGACAAAAAATATAACGTAGGATATGTGATGGGATTTGAACTATGTTCTCTGCAGATTATATTGGCTTTTGCACATCATCTTATTCTCGAACTAGGAATTAAGATAGAGCTTTTTTTTTTTCATTTCGTTTACTTGAGTTGTCACCATGAGCAAGAAAACGAAATTGTCCAAAGGGATAAAATGATCTAGCTAGTTACCAATATATGTCCGGTGGTTTTAGGTTTCAACTTTCAAGCCAACTTTGAGTACAAGCCCAATAATTTAGGATTTTCACTACAGTAATGACGCAAGGCGTCGACGACCGGAAACTCTCCGTGTAGCTACATTGGGATGTCGGCGTAGGCTACGCCAAGGGCAATCCTCGGCGTAGCTCCTCGGCGAGGGTCCTCTTCGGCAGAGCCACGTGGGTTGTCGGTGTAGACCCGGCCCTCGGCGTAGCCCGTATACGCCGACGGTGGCCGTCGGCGTCCTCGGCGTTGGCCATGCCGTCTGTTAACTTCAATTTTTTCAATTTTTTTAGTATCATATGAATCATTTTAACTCTAACTACACTTAATTTAAATCAAATTATACTCATTGTCAAACTTCCTAATTTGGTTACCCATCCTCACACTACTCCAACCCTAGCACTCTTAACACTTTCATTTCTTCCGATTGAACTTTCATGAGAGAAACGAAACATTGCTGACAATACTACCATATCAATCCTATTAACCCTTAGACGGTGATATCACAACTCTTTATTATTTTGAATTAAAAAATTATTTAAATAAACATCAATGGTTAAATAATAATAATCTCTATGCAGGATACAATTATTTTTTTAAAAAAATATATAAAATCCTGTATTTCTGGCAAAAACCAAAATTTTCCCGCTTTCATATTTTTATTTGGAATTTGGAACTTTTTTTTAAAAAAAAGCAGCCGGGTAATTCTTGGTGAATTCGGATGTAAATTTTTGAGACGATCATTTTGATAGGTTTATATTTTTCCGACTTCGTATGCAAGCAGAAAGGCCGTTTTACCGATACATGACGCAATTTTATAAAAAACAAAGTTGAAATCCATTTTTGTTAAATTCTCTTGTAACTAGATGACATTACGCATGGACATCTCGAAGAATTTTATTCTTTTAATTTTTTTTAATCATTTTCTGTCATTCAGTTGAAACTTAGTCCGAGGGTAGCCGTCAGTGTAGCGTTGCCTACACCAACGACTCTCTTGGCGGGCTGGCCTGGCCGGGCCATACGCCAACAATCCCGACTTTTGGTCGTCGGCGTATCAGCAAATTGTCGGTGCCTTGTGTCATTCCTTAGTGTTTAGAGGTATTTGCTCGTACCCCATAAGCATATCACACGGTTTAAGAACAGTACTCACACATATAAGCATATACTTCTTGTATCACTACAACTAAGCCGTTTACTTTATTATTTCAAAATGGGGAGCACCCCAACCTCTGCGTACACAACTTTTTATAATTAAATAAAGAGTGTGGATTTGTAGCCACCCGGTGGCAATGCCATCCCATCAACTGTCGTCCGATCATACATGAGATTCGGATCCCTCGAGTGGATTAAACCACCATACCAACTGCACAACTATGATTAAGCGAAGTAATCTTGTGACATGCATGCCACAATGCCAGGGTTGGCAGGTGCATGTAACAGTGTAATCTGCATTTGTAATAGTGTAGTCTGCTCTGCAACGTCCAGCTAACAAATTCAATTATCTACCTCAGCTCTAACTAATGCCAAAGTACTTTATGATTGATCTCTTGCATACTAGCTACTCCGTATATTCTGCATGCGACCACGCCGGACTGGTCAAGCACGAGGTTGACGAACGAGTTTGTCTAGGGGAGTAGGGGATGCACAGTAGCTGGTGTGCCTGTTCGTAGCGCTGGTCGAGGACGTGCTGTTGGCTTCTCGCTGCCAGCATCTCCAGCCGATAGCCTCCTTGATCTGTTCTTCAGCGTGACACGGCTGTCGAGGTTGCCGGACAGCCTGCCTTGGAAGTCCTCTCCAACGCACCAGCTAAGAGCATCTCCAGTCGCGTCCCCCAAACCGTCCCCCAAAGCGATTTGGGGCGCGCCGGACAAAAAAAGCGTTCCAGCCGCGTCCCCCAAAGCCCTTTTTTGTCCGGCGCGGCCCGATACGGTGTCCGGCGCCCGAGCCCGTCCCCGTCCCACGGGGGACGCCGGACACAACGAAAGCGAGGCGGGGAGTGGCGGGGCCGACGCGTCGGCGGCACGGAAGGCTAAAACCCCGTCGCCTACCTTTGGTCAAGCGACGTTAATGGCGTCCCTGTTTTCCCGGGCGACGCGAGGACGCGTCTCGTCGTGCATGGCCGCGTGGCCGTCCGCGCCGGAGTTATTGCGTGCAACCACCCGCTGCCGCCGCTGTTTTAAGACGCCCTCCAGTTATCGCCGCTCATCATAATCCTTCTCGTCGCCGCCGCCTCCCCCTTCCCAAATCCTCTACTCGCCGCTCAAAAAATGTCGTCCTCCCGCAAGATCGCCGCGGCGAACGGCTTCGGCCGCGGCAGCCTCACCGTGGCGGAGGCGTGGGCGCCGCACCACGCCCGGTATCCGGTCCCGCCGGACGTGCGGGCTGCCAAGCGGCGGCGGCCGGAAGATGGCCGTGAACGGCATTGGCATCCCGCCGCCGCCGAAGCCAGACACGCAGCAATGGCGGGACGCCATCAAGGCCCGTCGGGCTCAACTCACCGCCGAGGAGCGGGCGGATCCGACATGGGCGGCCAAGGACAACGACGACTGGTGGACGATGTACTTCAAGGCCAAGTACGACGTCGAGCCGCACAGGCACCGACGGGCTCATCGGCGGGCCCAACAGGCTGGAACGAGGAAGGCCGCGCCTCGTTGCGGGGCGTTCGGGCGTACCCGAACGTCATCCGCGGCCTCCGCAACGGCGCTCCGCGGCTGGAGATGCCGTCGTCGCCGCCGCCTTCTCCTCAATGGCAGCCGAGGAGGACGACGTACTCGTCCTCCTCGCACTCTTCTTCCTCGGGGCCGGCGCGATCGACGCCGTCGTCCTCGTCGTACCGGTCGGCGCCGTATACCGTTCCCAAACGGGAGGTCAAGGAGGAGCCGGCGACGCCCGTCAACACGAGGCGTGGCGGTAGCGGCGGCGGGCGGCAGCAAGGGAGGCGCGGCGGCGCCCTCCTCATCCCGAGCCGGAGGTGAAGGAGGAGCCGGAGGAAGCGTCGCGGGCGGCGGCTGCCGGCGGAGTACGAGCGGCAGCGGCGGCTCATCGCCGGCAGCGACGACCCCGAGGACTGCCCGGGGCTGCGGGCGGCGTTCTTGGCGTCCATGGACGACAAGGACGCCGGAGGGGCGACCTGGACGCGGCGATCGCCATGTCCATCCGCGACTCCGGCAAGCCGCCGGTGGACCTCACCGACGACGGCGAGGCAGGACCAAGCGGCTTGGTGAAGGACGAGCCCGTGGACGAGCCCGTCGACGAGCGCGTCAAGCGGGAGGTCGTCACCGACGAGATGTACAACTTCCGGCGAGTACTACGACGCCTCCGGCCGCCGCAAGTGGTTCTAGATTAGGTTTAGTTTTAAAGTTAGTCAAATTTCGTTCGAATCTATGTAAGTTTGGACGAATCTAATCGAATCTAGTCAAGTTTAAAATTTGCGAAATTTTGTTTGGGGGACGCGACTGGGGAGCGACGTCCCCCAAACGCGGCACGAACGAAACACGTCCCCCAAACGCTCAATCCGGCGCGGTTTGGGGGACGGTTTGGGGGACGCGACTGGAGATGCTCTAAGGAGGCGGTGTGCACTGGCGCGCTCTCCTGGCCATGGCGCTCGCTTGGGCTCTCATCAGGCGTAATCAACCTCGACTTCCGCTCCTACAGTTTCGGCCCGCTGCCCTACAGCCAGATCATCATCTTCCTCCGCGACGCCAACGCTGCTATCCGCGCCCTCGCCGAAGCCGAGGGTAGCGATCTCAACAATGATGAGAAAACGTATTATTCATGGTGCTAAATACTCCCTCCGTCCCGTTTTAATTAACTTGGGGGAGAAAAACGCTTCAGAAATTGATTATTACATTCCCGTCCTGTACAATTTTAAATTTTTAAAAAGACTCCCTAAGATCTACTCTGTCCGGCGCTGGAACGGCAGGCGGCGCGTGCGAACCGGCTCCGCATCCTCCCGCTCCGCATCCTCCGCCGCTGCCGCGGCTTCCTCGGCCTCCCGCACCGCCGTCCGCTACCCGACCCTCTTCCGCCTCTTCCAGCCCCCCACCTCCAGCCCCCTCTCGCCCTCCCTCTCCACCTCGCCGTCGGGCTCACCCACGCCGCCCGCGCGCTCGCCGTCGACCTCGCCGCCCTGCGCGGGGCTGACCTCGCTCCACTCCTCGCGGCCAAGCTCCATCGCCTCCTCCTCATGACCACGCAGCTCAGCCTCCTGGTGTCCGGTCGCCCACATCGCCCCCGACCCGGTGGCGTCTAGACTCCCTAAGATCTACTGTGCGGAGTGTCCGGTGGCTTGATTAGTGACGACAAGGACGTGCGGGTAGTGGATAAAAAACGATAGGGTTTTTTTTGCAAAATTACGGCCGAGTTAATTAAAACGGGACGGAGGGAGTAGACGACAGGCGAGAATCCCTACTCACCCGCGCACCGGTGGTGAGCGCCCTCGAGGAGCTCCACATCCACGTCTCCTCGCCGGAGATCGCGACAGCCTCTGTGTCGCCGCCCTTCCTTCCGACGCTGTCGGCGCGCTGCACGCTGACAGCCCACGTGTCATGCCATCGCTCGACGCAAAAACGGCGTCGTTCGCCCGACTGGACAAGCTGCGGGTGCGTCGTACTGCTCACAGAGCTCCTAGCCATCATGGACGCCGCGCCGCTGCTCGCCGCCCTAGGGCCCTCGTCATGTGTCGGCACGGCCCAATGATAGCTCCCGCTGCCCACAGGTCACCGCTCTCTCGCTCGGCAACCTTGGCGGCTGGTACTTCGGGATGGAGTCATGGAGCTCGACATGCTGTCGCTGCGACGCTTCGCTTATAGGGGGTTCCTCGAGCCCTTCACCCTCGTGTCACCACCTCCGGCGAGCATGGCCCGGGCAGACTACACTATTACCACGAGGACTTCTTCCTGGCCATCCCCATCAGCGACCGGAAGAAACACGATGACCTCGCGGTACAAGATCAGACAGAGAAAGCGAGTCGACGTCTACCATCTGGTCAGCTGAACAAAGGTTGTTGTTGTTGTATAGGGTTGCACATGCTATCGAGAGTGTCTGAAAGAGAGATAAAATTGTCACATTAATTTATTTGCCAGTAGTCGCTGCATGCATGTAGAGCTAGACAAGGTGGCGTTCCGTCCTAGTAGCAGCTGCAACTTGGCATAGAGGCCTGCTCCGTGCAGCTAGATGACCCGCTGTGTATTTACTTTTACGCGGATGTGTAGGAGATTAATCACTGACAAAAGCTCAGACGACCTGCTACATGTAGAAACTATTAATTGCCAATAGTGTTTAGTTGCAGTCTATTTACAGAGGATGATCTAATTAACAAATAAAAACATCAATCTCAATAATTGATCGAACGGCAATGAGTGGGGTGGCATTGCCACCGGGTGGCAACAACATATTTTGCTTAAATAAAAAAGAATCATAGTTTACACATTAAGGATTAGAGATAGGCGATACAAAAATCAACCATCGAAAGAAAACATAGTATCTTCTATCGCTGAGCATCATATAATCTACTAGTAGGCCGCCAGATAGACTGATAGAAGATATCCCGAGCAACCATCAGCAGCCGGTTGCATCCAATAACCATACATTCCCGTTGATCCTTCGGGAAAGAAAACACCATAGCTGAATTCAATATACAGTCATATGAATAACCAGGAAAAAAATCCGTAGAGCCCTTTCTGTTAAAAATATAATATTGTTACGACAATTCCATACCGACCAAACTAAAGCAGAGACACCAATGCAAATTTTAACCTTAGTTTTTGTGTCAATACCATTCAATCAATTCCCAAAAATGTTGGTAATACTCGTTGGTGGTGTAATATCGAAAGTAGCATACTAGCATAAACAACACACCAGACTAATTTAGCAAAAGGACAAGAGATAAAAAAGATGATTCACCTTCTCCTCTAAGTCACAAAAATAACATTTTTTTAATCCCCGTTCTAATTCCTTTTAGCTAAATTATCTCGTGTAAGAAATAATTTCTTATTTAGGAACCACGTAAAATCTTTTATCTTCAGAACTCTAGACAAAAGAATAAACCTCATCATTTAAAGGTACCTCCATTTGTCGGTGGCATAGATCTACTCATGAGTCTCATTTATCACCGATTAAACGACGCCTAAAGCCCATATTACTAGGAAACGATGTCAGCACACTTGCCACTGACAGCTGTCTCCATTGCAAAATGTTATATAATGAAGGGTACTGATGAGCAAGCGGGAATGAACCGAGCCAAGTATCTTCCCAAGGCCGATCAGAAGATCCCCCCCCCACTTTGAAATGGCCCATGCCATCGCTTCCTCGCCGCTCAACATCATAAGGAGGGGGTAGTGAACCCCCTAGAATATGAGTTTGTGGTAGTAACTTGATCGAATATCTCTATGTACTATCATTATTCTAGTCTGTATGAGCTTCCCTACATAGTTGTGCGGTGCTACATATGTAATTCCCATGATGGATATTTAGTTATGAGATGATGAAATTGTTATTATGTTGAGATATTTTATAGACTCATATTATGTTATCGTTCTATTTGCATATGTGATAGAATTACACTTAACTTGTTCAAGTAGATGTGGGTTAGTCGGAGATGATAAAAACCATGACTGAATTTTTTGAATGCATGTTCTAGAGAAACAAGGGTACCTCAAAACTTTGTGCGCTGGTTGGACGTTAGTCTTGATTCATCTTTTGCTTGCGCGTGAAGGTGGACTTAATCTCCAGTGGTGTAGCTGCACCTATAATTAGGTACAGCCTCTATAATTCATTGATTGCGCATGAAAGTGACATGAGGCTTTTAATCGTCAAGATCCTTATCCCTAATGCCTTGTTTACCCATGTCACCAGGTGTGTGATAACACCAAGTGTAGGTAGACAAAGAGAGAGTGTGTGGCATGCACCTCATATGGAACTCTCGTGTATCTGCTTTCACGTAATTCTTATGTGCTTAATTTTGGAGAATGGATTTTGTAGACACAACACACCCACTGGATCATCAATTTACTCCTCGAGATGCCCGCTTGCCTTGGTGAATGGAAATATGCATTTCTCTCTCCTCCTTTTATCTGAATCTCGAAGCAAATAGACTATACAGAAACACCCACACCGATGCTTATAAATACAAAAGTATTTTCCTTAATTTTGGCAGTAGATTGAGAATATGGCGTGTGCTCGATGTAGTGGAACCAGGGTATTACTAGCTAAGTGATAGAAACAGTAAACACATCTTTCATAGACATAATCTAGGGATAAAACTGAAAATATTATTTGTTACTCGGTGAAGACATGTACATTTATGGGTATTATAATTCACGACCTAATGTCACGAAACTTAATGAAATGCTTTATTTAATTACTTAAACCTAAACTCGTGGGGCATTTGTTTAGCGAGTATCAGGAATGCTTGCTTTGGATACTAGGTGTTTTTTTTAATATTAGGACATGTTACTCATATGAATGTTTTGCATGACACTTGTGTATGATTCATTTATCATAAATGTGCCACCATTATTTGAGAGAGATCAAGCAAATGCATGAATCCCTGTCCACCTTTTTTACATAGCAGTGAAATTTGGGCATGTCATCTTCCATCTCAGAGGATTGGACCATCTCTGAAAAAAGTATTTACTATTTTATTGCATTTTACTTTTAAGCATCAAATAAATATCCGTTGCTTTTTAAATTTGTTTAGTGCATAGAAAACTAGATTTGTATACTCTAGTTTGAGAGAATATTTAGATTTAACTTTAATTTCGCATTGAGAGGGGCTACAACTATTCCATGCAATTGGAGCATATCAAGTATTTTTCTGGCACTGGGGAGCAGCGCTAAGATTTTTATTCTTGCTTAAACTAGACATTAATTTTACTTTCAGTTTTCTACACATCTTGCAGTCACTCAAGCTTGGGAGGTTCACCACTCTAACTTGCTCCGGTGTGAGTCTTTTTTCCTTTAGATTGTGCAAAATATTTATCTATTCTCCTTGTTGTTATTTATTAGTTTAATTTACCAAGTTTTTGCATTTAGTTTTATCATATATCAAAAGCGCATAAAAATTAGAAAACATAACACTTATGCTAACAATTGAGAGGCTTCCTAGAACGACTTTGGCTGAAAAATATAACATACCAAAAATACTTATGCATAGAGAAAGGTTTGTGAGAGACTTGAATGAAATTTCCCAGCAATGAATTACAAAATGTTTCTTGCTGCATAAAACAACATCCTAAACCACATCTTTATTATCAGTGCAAGTGTAACAGTAACTCTATCAAAATAATGAGCTTATGCATATGAAAAAAAGTAGACTTGGTTGTTTCTTGTTTTATTTTGATTTTGTGTTGCTCTTTGCCATTGTTCAACTTATACTTTTTTTTTGATTGGCTTGTGCACTCTTGAGATCCTGGCACTTGTTAAGTTTTCTTTTGGTTTTCTCTCTGGTATTTTTAGATGAAGTGCGAAGTTCTATATTTCCTACTCCGTATAAACTAGAACCCCAGAGTCCCATGTAACAACGGTTCATGCCTGTTTAAACGAGTAGTAAATCGTTTGAGAAATCGTATACAGATGATATCTTCCCAAATAAACAGAAACGAATCGGGAGAGAAACCAGAAATAAATTGTTGAAGTCAGGCCTATCCCAGTTCGCAATTTCCCGACCAAATCGCCTCTCGCGCCTTCGTCCCGCACCAACAGCGAGGCCGGCTCACCTCTAAAACCCTTGTGATGTTGCTCCTTCGAGCCACCACCTCCACCCCGTTTCAATTCCTCCGATGCCACTTCCACCCGCTCCCCTCGCCTAAAACCCTAGCCACCGCTCTCGCCCCGCCGCCGCCGCCGCCGCCGCTCCTCCGCCCCCGCCTCTACTCCTCCGCCGCCCCTCGCCGCCGCTCCACCGCCGCCAAATCCGTCGACAAGAAGCCGCCCGCGAGGCCGGGGAGGGCGGAGGCGGTCCCGCCGCTGCCCGCGGTCGCCGCGGGGGGAGGAGCCATGTCGTCCTCGGGAGGCGCCGGGGGGAAGCGCTCCGTGGCGGATGTGCTCATGGGGAACGCGCGGGACGCCGCCAGGAAGGCCAAGAAGGGGCCCGGGGCGCCGTCCCCCAAGAAGACCAAGACCGCCGCCCAGGCCGACGACGCGACGGCCGAGCCGCCTTCGCCGGCCAAGTCGCCTGCCAATGCCAACGACGCGCCTGGGGCGAAGAAGAGGTCCCCGTCGCCCACGAGGTCCAAGAAGCCAGCCGCGGCCCCGAAATCTGAGGCGGAGGAGAAGCCCCCTTCGCCAAAGAGGTCCAAAGCCCTAGCGGCCAAATCTGACGCCAAGCCCTCTGACGAAGCCCCTATCTCTCAATCGCCGTCGCCAACCAAGGCGTCTCAATCCGAGGATAAGAAGAGGCCCTCCTCACCACCAAAGAAGGCCAAGACCTCAACTGCCACCACCAAGCCCGAGGAAGCGAACACCACCCTCGAGCTCAAGAAGAAAGGCGGCGAGTTCGATCCCACGGCCGCCGCCTACTGGAAGCCCGGCGAGCCTGTGCCGTTCCTGTTCTTGGCCCGGGCGCTCGATCTCATCTCCAACGAGTCGGGCCGGATTCTCATCACAGAGATCCTGTCAAATGTGTTCCGGACGATTATTGCCACGACGCCTGAGGATCTCCTCGCGACGGTGTACCTCTCGGTTAGCCGGATTGCGCCGCCTCATGAAGGGATCGAGCTTGGGATCGGGGATACGTCGATCATCCGTGCGCTTTCTGAGGCATATGGCCGCAAGGAGGAGCATGTCAAGAAGAACCTCAAGGTCGTTACACTGGGAAAATATAGCTCCTGCAGTTAGCAACAGCAACGGAGTTTGAGCATAATTTGATTGCTTTGTTTGTGTTTCGTCATTGTAGGAATTGGGTGATTTGGGGCTTGTGGCCAAAGCAAGCAGGTCGTCACAGAAGATGATGTACAAGCCAAAACCACTGACAATACCACGCGTGCTTGATACATTTCGGACAATCGCAAAGGTTGTTATATCCTTTCTTATTTTTCTATTGGTTCGACAATGTTGAAATGCTTATTTATCCAAAATAAATCCATGCTTAGTAGTAATCAGTTAGATTGGAGAGAGGATAATCTTGTTCCAAAATCCAGTGTCACATCAGAAACCACTAAGCTGTCATAATTTTTCAGGAATCTGGTAAAGATAGTCAAGATAAGAAAAGAAATCATATCAAAGGACTCCTTGTTGCTGCAACGGACTGTGAACCTCAATACATTATACGCCTTCTTCAGGTAAACATCGCAATGTTCACTTAAATGCACTTTGAGAATCTGTATATTATTTGCTAGAAAACCTCTCAACTGTCACTTGTTGCAGTCAAAGATGCGCATTGGGTTGGCAGAAAAAACTGTCCAAATGGCTCTCGCGCAAGCTGCTGTATATTCTGAAAAAGGGTCTCCACCGAAAGAAGTCCAATCACCTTTTGAAGAGGTTGTTGATGCACTCATTTCTTCTATTGACATGTTTATGTTAATTACATATTTGACTGCAGCTTTTACTAATTTAGTATACTCATTAAGGCTTGTATGTAACCAGTAACCTGCAACGACTCAAAAGAGTTTCTACAAGTTGTTTTTGCAACATGCCGAATTCGATATTTTTGATTCCTGTTATTACAATCATGAAATCTTGCTAGCTAACAAATAGTCAGGATTCATGAAAAAATATTTCTATCAGCTGAAGCCTTTGAGGCTTGTATAGTATGTTTGGTTGTGGACCAAACTCAACCTTACCAATGAATTGGTCATGCCTCTTTGCCCAATCTATTTTGTTAGTTCATTTTTCTTGCGAACATCACCAAAACTTGGGATGGCAGAACCGTGACCAAAAGTTTGGCTAGCCAAATGTTTTGTGTGGTGAACTTGGACCAAACACACCAATCCTCCTTCTATGGCTCCATCTACTCGCCACTTAAATATTATTGACACTATTAAGAACTGGAACCTATAATAATTCTATATCTGAACTTATCTGAGTTGATGTTCTGAATTGTGATTGTTCTCTTCGGAGTGTGGAGTATTCATTGTAGCATCATGTGAAGGATTAGATATCTTGTGTGCATCGGCAACATCTTTTCACACTTTATTCGTATGTTGTATGAAATCCGTGCATGGATACCGACTGTTATGATCAGTTCTGATATTTCTGTATCCTCTATTCTTTGTAGGCTGCAAAAATAATTAAACACGCATATTCAGTCCTTCCAATCTATGATAAAATTGTCCCAACTCTTCTTGAAGCTGGTGTCTGGAAACTTCCGGAAACATGCAATTTCTCCATAGGTGTCCCTGTTGGCCCTATGTTGGCAAAAGCAACGAAATCGGTCTCAGAGATTATTGACAAGTTTCAAGGTCGTGACTACACTTGTGAGTACAAGTATGATGGTGAACGTGCCCAGGTACGATCAAGCCTCATGGGTATGAACTATTTATATATTTTGCCCAGGCTAATCCCAAGTAACACTAAATTTTTGAATGAAGATCCATTGCATGGAGGATGGAACAGTGGAGATTTATAGTCGGAATGCTGAACGGAACACTGGGAAGTACCCTGATGTTGTTGATGCCGTTTCCAGGTATTACTTACCTTCTCATTTCACCTACCAATTATTTAAAGCTCCATATCTATACGTGGTAGCATTGGTAAGCTAGATATGTTTACAAACTCATAGCTAATCTATGCACTTATTGTGCATTTTCTGTTGCACTTATAATTCCTGAGAATAAACATTCTTTATCTCAATGCAGATTCCGAAAGCCTACAGTGAAGTCATTTGTCTTAGACTGTGAAATTGTTGCTTATGACCGTGAAAAGAAGAGAATTTTACCTTTTCAGGTTTGTATTCTTTCCCTGTTATATGCTCAGCTATATGTATCGTGGTCATTATGAAAGTAAGCTTACTCTTAATCTTAACAGGGAAAGTTGCATTTATGCCAAGCTTTCCCTATTATATGCTCAGCTATATGCAGTAGATAGACTAATGTATCTTGTTATCATCATACCAACCTTGCTTTTATGCCAAGTTTTGATGTACTTGTTACCTCTATTTGTAAGGATGTTGATATCTTTCCTCCCTCCTTTCAGATACTTAGCACAAGGGCCCGCAAGGGTGTTACTATAAATGACATCAAAGTTACAGTCTGTACTTTTGGCTTTGATATTCTTTACATCAACGGGAAACCTCTTCTCCATGAACAACTCAAAGTTCGCCGAGAGGTATCGTACAGATTTTGAGAATCCTCTTAATAACATATAATTTCATTCTGCTGTTTAGTTGGATTATTTATCCTATCCTGTAGATATGTCCCTTTTAAGGATTTGTTTCTTATAAATTTTAGAAGGAATGCAGGTATGTCCTCAGAATGTTATGATTGTAGATTTTTATTACTTGAGCTACTATAGAAGAGCCAGCCATTAATTCCCTAATCATGTATGCAACAACAAGTCAACAGCAACATCAAAGCCTTTTTCCTGAAGCAAGTAGGGGTAGGCTAGATATGAAACCCAACAGAAACAAAGGAAAACTGGTGAGAGAGAGAGACTAAACAATATGTGTATATCTACGCAAAACTGGTGTAGTCCATTGCTGATCCGATTGATAAACAATAAAAATGTTATGTACTTACATGGTTGCACCCTAAAAAAGACTAATTCATTTGGCTGTCTTGACTGTTGAAAGATGTATTTATTCCTTGGGCTTTGAATACTTGGCAGCACCTTTACAACTCTTTCGAGGAAGTACCAGGAGTTTTTCAACTGGCCACTGCTATTACATCAAATGACCTCGAGGAGATACAAAAATTTCTTGACTTATCTGTGAACTCCAGGTAATTTGATTTCCTAGAGCCGTCACTTTACCATTAACCAGCTTAAGTGCCTGCTAGTGATGAGTTCTGCCCCCTTGTTCTTTATAAGTACTTGTAACATCTTCTATTGTTTGCTCCAGTTCACCTTCTTCGATTGTTATCTAATAGATCCATTTGATTGTTGTGAGAGGACATCCTACAAAATCTAAGGCACCTTGGATATATGCATATCCGTGAAAATAAGTGGCCAAATAAACAGCGTTAACTGTAGCATCAATGCATCATATTATCAGGACTTCAGTAAGGAGAAACAATCTGTGGGGGAGTGTGCATGGAACTGTTGCAATACTAGCCGCCACCCTTCTTTGCCTATTTTTTCCGCCACTAAGATTTAAGTGATTTTGAAGTTGTGAAGGGTTGATTATCAAGACACTGGATACAGATGCTACATATGAACCAGCGAAGCGGTCAAACAATTGGTTGAAATTGAAGAAAGACTACATGGATAGGTTTGTATATTTCATGCCATACTGATATCCTTCATTTTGCCTGCATAAGCATGGAAATCTAGATAATAGCTTTAGACCATGGGATATAGATAGCGTATTTATCCTCAATGTTATTGTCTCATCATTGCGACATGACACCTTACTCTGAACTTTTGGGTTGTCAACAAGTTTTCTCAGTTGAGACTTACTTGATTAGTAAGATAAGAACTGATATTATGTTTTTTGATGGTGTATTCCTTTTTTGGCCAGCGTTGGAGACTCTTTAGATTTGGTTCCAATTGCTGCCTTTCATGGAAGAGGAAAACGAACAGGTAATTGCCATGCATACTGAACATTAGATAAAGTTGGTTATGACAGTTTCTGTGTGCATTTATCTGATCCTTCTTGGCATTTTTTTTCTTCTTGCCAGGTGTATATGGATCATTCCTCCTGGCATGCTATGACGATCAGAATGAAGAATACCAAACAATCTGCAATATAGGTATATTCTTAACCCTAAATTGCTTGACTGATGAATCAATTCTCCATAATCTGTTTGTATGAACCAGTTCTTCATAATCTGTTTTTATAATTGTAGGTACTGGGTTTTCTGAGCAACAACTGGAACAATGTTCTACGAGCCTCCGGAGTAAAGTAATAAATAACCCCAAGGTGATACATTTCCTGCAACTTGTTGCATGATTGTTTCCTTTTATTAATACCCTGCTGTGTTGTTTTGTTCGATAGTTACACATTCCATTTTGCAGGCATACTATAGGTTTGCTGACACAACTAACCCAGATGTGTGGTTTGAGCCATCAGAGGTGATATGCACATTGAACCTTTAGTCCTTGACTAATTACTATTACTTTGTTGCATATTTTCTGTTTGCCTGCTTTTGTCACTTTTGATTGCCACTCTTTATTTGATTGATCTTAGTTTGTTCTAGTATTTTAGATTAATATTGAAAGAATGAACATAAACCAGTGATCATTAATGATCTAGCAACATCAGAATGAACATGTTCTTAAGGCAATATGCTGGTAAATTAGCTGGTAACAAACATTGAAAGAAAACTTATTTCTTCATTATCTTGACTCCCAATTATTTGAAGTCGCGCAATCGTTTTTATTGCTGTGTCAGTTCATGTGCAGTGGAAACAATTAGTTTAAAGGTGAAAACTAGCATCTAATTGCATTTTATATGCATTTGGTGTTGACTCTGAAAATTGTTGGCTATTTACACCCACACCTTAAGGGGTTACAATAGTTCAATTTTAGATTCATACTTGTCTGGGTTTGTAAATCTCATTATGTTTTGCTGGCCGTCAGGTGTGGGAGGTCAAAGCTGCTGATTTGAGCATAAGTCCTGTTCATCGTGCTGCTAATGGTATAGTTGACCCAAATAAGGTTGGTAATGCTATTTGATCTCCTCATTCCCCCATTCATAAGTTATATGCCAAGTATAGGAGGCTAACGTATGAATTGAAACCAGGGCATCTCTCTAAGGTTTCCTCGTTTGTTGCGGGTGCGTGAGGATAAAAACCCAGAACATGCAACCACGTCTGAGCAAGTAAGGTTTCTGTTACTGGTGTTCTTATGATACATATGTGGTTTAGATTTTGATGCGGGGGGACTATCCAAATTCCCAGGTTGCGGATATGTATCGTGCTCAAAAAATAAACCACTCACACAACCAAGACGACGAGGATGATGACTGAGACTGACCCCATTTTCTGTGCGTTATATGCACCAACTTATTGTGGTAAACACCAACACGTCTTATCTTCAAATTCAGCAGCTTATCCATATGTTTACCTCTTGCTGGATAATATCCGCCTCCTGATTCTGTTAACATTTTAGCAGGACATAGGCAAGAATGTATGTCCAGTGATTTGCTTCGCTGTTGTTCAAACTGACTTCAGCATTTGTTCACTTATTGTAACGCTATGCAACTTTTTCTTCCTTTGTTTTCTGGTTCTCGTGATGTATCTGTAATACACGCCTATCCAGGCGGTGTTTGCATGTGAAAAAAGTTGATGAGTTTCAGAGTGCATTGGCACAACCAAAAGATGTACATACGCTGAGTTCTAAGTCACTCTTTGTGCTACTCTTCAATCTGATATCCCCCAATTCATTAACTATAGTTGTTTCTGATAATTTAGTTGTGTCAAGATATCAGCGGCTAGCACCTTTATCAGTGAGTGGCATTCTATCCAGTGTGGCGGATCTCTTGTTATACTTTACCTTTAGCAATGGAATTTTCAGTGAAGTAATAATTC
>NW_025900338.1:0-77190 GCF_022539505.1 Lolium rigidum
AGCATGGATTTCTCATTTAAAAAGATCTCAAAGACAAGAGTGAGAATAAGTTTTCATAATTATTCACTTCATTTGTTTTGAAACTAAGTTTTTCAGACGTCCATTCTAACTAGGGCCTCCTAAGGTCAAACAATGGCTCTGATACCAACTTGTCAACACCCGGATTTTTAATTCCGGATGCCTATTATGCCGTACATCGCAATCCCGTGAAGATTTTTTTTTGCGAGACATAATAAGTTCATATCACAAGACATCATTCATTACAAACCATAATTGTCTTACATCAAAGGATCACATGATCCAGCTCTTAATACAACAATTGATCTAAAGATCAAATACATAACACATAGCGGAAGATACGTAGTAGCGGTCCATCTGTTCCACAGGCAACGCTTGACGTCAGGAGGTAGTCCTAGTTATCGTAGACATCTTGTTGTCCACCTTCCGGGTACTGGTTCACCTCTTCATAGTCTGTCCATTTGAATAGTCAGGGACAAAGCCATGAGTACTTTAAAGTACTCGCAAACTATGCTAATAGCTCTAAGTAGGTTCTAAGCTCTAGGTTCATTTGCACAAAGCCAATTTTATTTCATAAGCACTTACTAGTTAAGACTCTTCATTTACCTAGACTTACTCAAGTGGGAACATTAGTGTCATTCCCACAACTCTGTTGTGATTCAAGTCAAAGTCACATTTCAAGTCACCATGTATTTTTAGAAAACATCTGACAACGGAACATTATGGCCATCCAATCTGTCCATGACCGCGGAGGCGGCTATTCGAATAATTTAACACTCGGCGAGGTCGTACTCTTGTGACACAACTTTTGATTACATCCGTCAGGGATAGCCCTGAATCATCATAACTCAGTATGCGGATCATCAACCATTAACCTTTCACTTACATACCCTAGTATAGGAACCTCCCCTATGATCGAGCTTGGCCTCCTAGTGATGGCAAACTGCCATCCTAGGAACTGCACAAGGCTTGGGTAGGATATTCATCTCTTTTTCACGTCATTTCACTTTTAACGGAGGCAGCCTCGGCATAACCTCTATGAAGCTTGTTCAGAGGGAACCCATACTAAGATACATAACTTTCCAGCTAAAGCCCTACCCATAATCAGGTATTGTGGGGTACTCTAAAATTGGAATGGTATCGCATCCGAACCCAACCATCAGCTTTTGTGGAATTCACCATGTCATTCAAAAGTCACATTCACCTTCAAAACTTTCAATAGAATGAATCATCATTCCAAGGTTTTCGAAATTATTTGTTTCACAAGTTCCCATCTATAGTAGTCAATTTTAGTTTAGCACTAGCAACTAATCATGAGGGGTGCTAACTACATTTTTGCTCTCTAGGCTAAGTTTGACTCTCTTGTGGTACTCTATACTTAGACAAGAATTAACTCCAACAAGTAAGACTTGGTAAATCAAAGTAAAAGCTTGTAAGATAACAACTTGGGCTTGGAAAGATAAAACTTGTAAACAACAATACTAGTGCCATGGTATCTTGCACTAGTAACTTGGCATTAGTAGAGCTTGCCCTGGTTGATGTATTGATCAAAGTGTTCTTCTTCTTCGTAGAAGACCTCACCCTCCTCGTAGCCTTCGGTACTAGCGTCTATAAACGAATACGAGGTAACAGTCACTAAACAATACTTAATGAGACTACTTAGCCTTAATGGCTCACTCAAGATGATCTAGCATCATCACAATCATCACTCAACATAACACTAGGGTTTTCTCTATTTAGTTTGGGAAACTAATTTCCTCTCATTTATAATTACTAAGATTTAATATCCTCAAATAAGAGAATATGAGGCCATGAAACTAAAGTCATCATCTCACATCAAATTACTTGGGAAAGTGATTTAAATGAGATGCTACACCTCATAGATTTGAAATACTAAATTTGAAATAATTTATATGGGCTAGAAATGACTACATAGCCATTATTTGATTCTAGCCCATGATAATACGAAACAACTATGTCATATTTTTGAATAATCAATTAGAGTTTTTGAATTGTGAATTATGAGAGTTGGAATCACCTCAAAATTCATTATGGTTGATTTTTAATAATTGTTTGAATTTTGAAAAGGTACTGACTTGTTATTTTTCTTGCAAGTGATCTATAATGAGATAGGGTTTGAGACCAGTGGGGTTTGTTATATCTTTTCATCTACTTTCACACAAAATTGTAATCACTCCATTTGGGTTTGTATATTTGAAGTTATTCAATTTTTAGCAAAGCACCAGTGTTGAAATTTGATTTAAAACGAAAATACCGAATTCAAATCAGTGGGCTCTGGCGGGAAACGACTTGGGCCAGAGAGAGAAAAGAAAATGGGCCGGCCCAACTGCGGGTCTCGCACACGTGGGCTGCCTGACAGCAGGACCCGCCTGTCAACGATTATTTAAACAGCGAAACGGTACGCTAGCGGTGGACCGTAGGATTAGAAGCAGATCGAACGGCGGATGATCATCGTCGTCTCCGACGAGATCGAGCCCTACTGGCGGCGAGCCTAGGGGGTCGGCGGCTCACCGGAGGTCCGGCGATCGTCGGCGTTGATGCAGGGCGATGTTGTCGATGATGGCGAGGCTCCTAAGACTGTTATCAGATTCATTTTTGGAGCCCTTGGATTAAGCTAACTCTTTCCATCTAAAGCAATGCACTTGGTCCTAGACCTACCTTGTCATGAGAACTTCCCAACCATGTCTTTGCCTTGGACCAGATCACTCATATACCCACTTATCCCTGTTGGTTTTGAATCCAAGTCAATAACATGTTTTGGCAGGCTTAAAATGTTCCAACTTTCTCAGTTGTTTCTTAAGCACCCACAACTGTTATTAGTAATCCCAATGCATATATCTCATCTATGTAATACCTCTACAACTTCCACATCTTGCATGTCTCATTCTGTCCGTATATTCACTTGATCTTGCACCCTATCCAGTGTTTCAGCACTAGATCACTTCTTCCTCTTTTACCGCTTGTCTTTATTTGAAATCCATGTTCAATCTCCACAAAACCAAGAGTGAAGATGGTAGTTACATTATGTAGCCACCCTCTACCCTTGAGATTACTTCTCCCAGAATACTTTATTTACCAAAAATCCCATTTAAGATTCTTCTCTAATTTTCACTACAAAACTAATCCTAGTTGTATCAAAGATTTTCAAATCTTTATAAAAGAAGAAATGTGGGTAGTATTTTATATCATCCCCTTTTCAACCCAAAAATGTTTCCATAGATTGGTTTCACTTGATTTTCTTTTCTTTTAACAAAATGCTTGTTTATGGCACTTATGCCAATTATTTCATAATTTTGTTTATCTTTAGTAGGAGAAAAATCTACTTTGACTAGCTCAGTATTTAGAGCCTTCTTAACTCAAAATTCTTTTCTAAGTTTTTCCCAAAAGTTTTTCAAATGCAAGTTCAAATAAAATTCCTTCAAGTATGGCTTTACTCTTCTTAGGTGATCTACACCTTTACCAAACAATTCCTTTTTGACATAACATCCTCTTTGCATCATACACATCTCACTCCTCTATTTCTTACCATCACCACCTTGACCTCTTGAATCAATGATTTATGTCACCATATTATCCTTGGTGATGTTTATTGCATCTCTACCTCTCTAAGACTTGGACCATCACCATCTTTGACCACCATAATGGCACACCATCACCATCACCACCATCTCCTCTCACATTGTCTTAAAAATTTCCAAACCTGGTTGGACCAACATGATCTTTTGTTACTATCATTTAAATATAATATCTTTTTCTCCCTCTCCATCCTTTCTCTTTGCAAACCCAAGGGAGAAACACCACCCTTCCTCTCCCCCTCTCTTTTTCTTCTCACATGGCCGGGCCATGGTGCCTATGCACCACCCCAACCCCCTACACCTCCTTGGCCCGACCCCAACTCTCTCTAACCTTCCCTAGGCTCTCTCCATACCCTTCCCACCAGCCCTAGTCAAGCAGCCCAAGAAGGAGGCCCAAAACCGAAACCCTAGCTAGCAGAGAAGAAGGAGCAGCGACTCTAGGAGCCTCCCGCTCGGCCCCCTCATTTCCAACGTGCCGGCTGACGTCTACAGCATGACATCACCCCACCCCTACCCTCCTACATCACCCCTGACGTCCACCCTCGACAGCCATTGGCCGTAGCCGCCGCCCACGCCCGACCCGTTGCTCCCCTCGGGCTATAAAGAGGTCCCCCGCCCCAACCCTCTCCTCTCACTCCCACCACTTCCCTCCCACGCCTCTGAGACTCGCAAGAGCACCACAGTGCTCCCCTCCCACTGCTGCTCGCCGGAGAAGAGAAACACGGGCGTGGTCACCGTGAGGTGGCGAGCAGGAGGAGCTCGCCCCCGACGTCCTGGACCTTTTCTCTCGTCTGCACAATTTTCCCCTGGTTCTTCCCGTGCTAACCAACCCCTCCGCGTCGTCCAGGACCACCGGCGGTCACCGCCAACCTCACCGGACCGGGAAGAGCTGCGGAGAAAAAGCCGCCGACCGGAGCTGCTGTGGAGGAAGGGAGCGCCGCCGGAGCCACCCCTGCACCGCCCCGGGACGCCGCCGCCCCGCCCAGCCGCCGCCAGCAACCGCCTCGCCCCACCGGTAAGCTCCCGGCCGCTCCCATCCTCCCTCTGTTTCTCCCGAGCGGACGTAGTCGAGTGAAGGAGACGACCCGATGCGATCGTGCGTGCGTGGCCAACCGGCCACGTCGGCCCATGCACATGGGCCCCGCACCGGGCCCTCTCTCCCCTTTATTTTTTCTTTTCTTTTATTTGCCCCTCCTTCCACCTGGAAAACGCTCCTGGGCCGGCCCACTTTTTCAAACTCGTCTGGCCCAGACGTTCCCGCCCATTTTGGGTTTCGAAATTTGATGTTAAGTTATGTTGAAACCAGTAGCACTGTTTTAAGTATAACTCGAGATCCACAAACCAAAATCGAGTGAAACCAATTGCATTAGTTTATAAATTTCAATAACTTTCCAATGCCACTGACCTTGTATTTTTAGGATTTTTTGTACGATTTTTAGTGCATTAAACATGATCACTGTATTCTTTTTAGTGTTTGTAATTTCTAAAATTGTAGGATTAATATTTTTGGATGAATCCAATTGTGTTGACCTTGTTTTGTTACTGGCCATCTAGGAAAAATATTTCTAGTCTTCGTTCATGCATATTTGTTTCTATTAGTATTATGTGTGTGTCACATAAAATGTTGAAACAAAAACTTTTATTTATTTAAAATTTCTGACCAACTATTTTTAGTAAAAATGGTCAACCTATGTTTTGTTCTTGAAAGAAAAAAACAAAACCTCTGCCTCTTAAACTCAGTTCTTTTGTTTGCTCAAGTTTTCCAAAGGTGTGGTATATGGTTTACTTCCCATTTTTGGTGTAGTGTTTTGTTAACAAAATAAAAGGGAGAAATGATTTATACGTCTTCAAAAATGTTTGAAAATAAAAGATGAATGTTTTTGAGGCCAAAGCATTTCACTTGTCTTCTTGATAGTGTTATCTACCAAGGGATGTTTAATTCATGCCTTGGTGATAACCATAGAGGCAATTGCTCGTTTATAAAGCTTTCATGCTTTTATCAAGTGAAATAACTGGGTTTTCTTTTATAAAGTGGTTTCGAAATAAATATAAGTCCTTAGCATAATAGCCCTTAGTTGAGTGGTTAGTTTCTGATTGTTGCATGTTTGTTTTATTGGTGCAATGTGTTGATTGTGTTCCTTTTATATTTTCCGGTGATAGATGCGAACAATTCGGGGGAAGAAGAAGAAGTGGTTCAGACGAGGATTTTATTGTTGGAATTCTTATTTGATGGAGTTGAAGAAGTCCAGGGACAAATAAGCCAACCAAGGCAAGCCATCTGTTGATCTCTTGCCATTTATCCTTCTTGTTGTGTTTATTGTTCCATTATATGCTTGGTTCCTGGTATCTTGTGTTATGATTGGTCCTCTACTATGCATACTTGCTCCAAGTATCTTGAGACCCTTGTTGATGTTATGCATTCTTACCCTAAGCATGTATGCCCCTTGAACACCTATATTATCATCTCCTTAGTGGTATGATAATTAACATCATGACCCTTGTTTAATCATCCTACTTATGTTGTCCCTACGCATGCTTATCCTAAGTATGTATGATCCCCTTGACACCACATTTATCACCTCCTTAATGGTATGATGGCTAGCATCATGCCATTGTTGTCTCTTAGTTCTTACATGAAACTATAGGTTGGGAACCCCTTGCAAAAAAATACCTTGTTGAAAAGAATTTTTGGAAAACCTTGGGTGAGTTGGACTTACCTAAGTGTGTGTTTATGAAATAAAAGGATCTTGGCAAAGATGGTTGGAAAGAGAATCTTGTTTTCAAAAACTTTGGTGTATAAGTATTCACCCGTGACAATTAACCCGCACAACCACACTACCCTGGGGTGGGAAGGGGCTTAGCTCGTAGTTTGTTCTTCTTAGCATGGGACACCGCACAACTATACAAGGGTAGGGTTACCCCCGAGTCTGGGTTGTCGTTGGTGGAGACAATAGTATAACGGGATGCCTTCGGGGCTCCCCGTCTGGAAGACACTATGGGTCTCCTGGCTTGGCGGTGGAGCCACGCTCAAAGTGAGGTGAGCTGCCACGGTGCCGGGGAGGTACATACTCCATAGGGTAGGATCCCGTGCTAAGTCGAATGGGCGAAAGGTTATGTTCGGGTATCCGTCGTGGCATATGTTGTTATGCGGGGATGATGCCCACACGATAGGTATCCGGATAGTTGTGGGGAAAGTGTGCAAACTCTGCAGAGTCAAATCTATTCAAATAGCCGTGTCCGCGATCATGGACGGTTGGAATGGCCGTTGCTTAGCCTAAAGAGTTTTGTTTTATGAAAGTGTTTGACAAAGGAAAAAAACGGAACATGTTTTCGGAGTACCGGAAGGGTACTAGAATGGTTTGGTTGACCATATGGAGTTGGTCGGAAAGGAAATAAACTGGGTTACTCCCATCCTAGTGTTTTATGTTGTAGAACTCTTTTGAAGTATCTTCTTCAACAAAGATATAGAGATGTCATAGGATCTTTTTAGTGCCCCCTTCAACTGTGATGTTGGGATGCTACATCCACAAGATAAACTAGTTCTCTTTCTCATGCTATATCCACAAGAGAAACTACTTCTCTTCTACATGCTATTTCCACAAGGGAAATTAGCTCTTCCCACTTATCATCTAGATTAGCACTTGTTATCTTGCACTCTTGCAAAGTACCTTCTTGATGGTTTGCGAGTACAATTCCAAATGTACTCACGTCTTTGTCCCTGGCTATTTACTTGGCCAGACTTGAAGGAATTCGACAACTGAAGAAGGATTGGACGACGTCTATGCGAGCTAGGAACGTTCTCCCAGTCAGTTGCCTGTAGGGTTATGGCAGATGACTTGGGCTCTGCGCTATTGAAGTGATGTTGCTACTCTGATGTTTAGTTAGGTCCTTCGAGGCTATTATGTAAACATTGGTCATGTGACCTTTTTGTAATCTTCTTACTCCGTTTTGTAATGGATGATGTAATATCAGTTCGGTTATGTGTTCACGGCGCACTGATCGTGGGATCGTGAACTGTATACATAATGGGTATTTCGGACAGTTAGTCCGGGGTCCCCACAGAGCTGGCATCAGAGCTATCCTGACTGTAGGAGACCTTAGTTAGCATGGACGTTAGTTAGGAAACAAGTAATTGGGGAAAAACTCTTTACAAAAATCAAATTCTCTCTTTTAGTAAATGGGAGAATAGCTTCCAATTTTCTTATCCCGTCAAAACTTCAAAATTCTTACCTCACTCTCTGATTTCCAAAGAATTTGAAACCTTTTGACTCTACTACCTCACCTTGTTCCAAAACTAGGTATTGGACGATATCCCCAACTCAGACCGGAGACTTTACTCAGAGATGAATCAATTCCTCAGGGGGACTTGTGTATCTCCAATAGCGGGTATTGAAGATTGGATGTCGACTTAGTCCTACACATAAAGAGATGATAATATCATGTCTTTGGTTGTCACCAAAGTCTGTCAAGGAGCTGACCTTGTTCCTCCATGGACTTGCACCTTTTTACAGTCGTCCGGGATCAAGTCCTCAGTTTCTTGACTAGTAATTTTTAGGCCAGCCACAAGAAGATCTCGACTTTGGGAGTACCTCAACAGCTACCCCTCTGAAGACCTCATGTTTCCGGGAGGTCGAGACTAGAAGTTCTGCATAGTTTTAGCATCTGCCTCAACATCGACGACTCAACACTAGGCCTGCGTGACCACCAACTGCTTCGAGAGTCCTTGTTGAAGTCGATATCATCAAGAAGAAGACATCAACATATGTGACCAGCCCCCAAACCTATAGGACGGATAGGACAAACTCAATCACATTGATTGAGCTACCCCCACGTATTTGAAATCCATGGGTACTTATGTACTATGTCTGGTGTGATGATTGCTTGTAGTTCCCTAGTGTGTTGCCTTGAGTGTCTTTTATCTGTTTGTTGTGTGTATGTTTTTCTAGTCTTTCGGCCTGAAAAATACTCTTAGTGTGATAACCCAGCATAGGAAGCCTCCCTAAGATGTTTTCACCCTCACCTACCTCGCCGATGTTTTGCTAACTGCTAGTTAGTTGGATAGGTTAACGGAAAAATCTAACTCTAAACCTGTTAACAGATGTTTTTCAATCGTTAGTAAAACTAACCCAAACCCCTATGTACACTGACTACCTTCAAGATCAGCTGGAGCATCTCTACTACATCAAGAAAGCAGAAGCCCAAACCTTCAAGGAGTAACTGCACCTCTGCGAGAAGCCATACTAATTTGGTCTAACCTTGGAGCATAATCGCGCTAACCTCGAGGATAACTTCTTGAAAACCACCCTCTAACACACCGTCTAACAAGCTGCGAAAACAATAGCATCAAAGCCAAGCTGCATCACCTGGTTCATCCGCTCCTCATCAAGTGAAGCTCCTGAAGATACCTCAAGACTCAAGATTAGGTGTAGTTTGCCGTCTCACTTCTTAACTGGAATAAGTCAGCATCAACCCTCAAGCTCAAGATTGTCTTCGACGACCTTTGTTGCTGCTTCATATGGATACCAACCAGGCATTTCATCAACTTACTAACTTACCGCGCGTCCTATGGTTTAGTAAACACCGTGTTTATCTATAGAAGCCATGGTCTACACTTCCCCCCTGAAGATTCTTCAACTGAATACGAAAGATCGATGACTTATTCAGAAGCCCCAAACAGAACCACAAGGCTGAAGCTCGGAGTTTTTCCAAAAGCCCGATGAAAAATATTAAGGGTGGAAGACTTCGTCTTCCACAAAAAATTGGAGCTAACCCTAAAATTTTAAACCTTTCTAAAACACCGTTGGGAACTCGGGATGCACTAACTCCTCTTGAAGTTTTGGACTACACATTGCCACCCTGAAGGTGTTTCAACTCAAGACGGGAGATCAATGACTTCTCCAAAAAAAAGCGCCCGACAAAACCCGTGGCAAGAAGCTTTGAGCTTTCGAGAACCCCGTTGAACAATATTTAGGGTGGAAGACTTCGTCTTCCACTAAAATATAAGCTAACTCTAAAAAGTTTTTCAACCCTGCTAAAGCACCATTGGGGTACACTAACTCTCCTAGAAATCATGAACCGCTGCTAGAATCGTTAAGAAGCTTCAGATCTAACACCTCCGTGGAGTAGTCAACCTCTTCACGAAGCTTGCACCCGGCAAAAAATCTACCGTGTCTCTCCGAAGCCGAAGTTGCGACCCTCTCGACAACGGCACCTCTACAGAAGAATGGAGTCTAACTTTAGTTAAACCTTACGACCCCTCTAGTTCTACGCTTAGTAATCTCGGGACGAGATTATTTTAAGGGTGGAAGATCTGTCACACCTCAACTTTTGCAACCTTGTATAGTTGTCCAGAATGCAAAAATTAGGAGGAACAAAAAACTTTTTCTAAAGACTAACTAAGATGAATTGCCTTGATCTGTTTGATATAATGAATTGCTTTGATCTGCTGGTAGATGAATTGTCTTTTTCTGCTTGTTGATTTTTGTCTTGAGCAACCCCGAAGAACAACACCTCTAGTGGTAAAACAATCTAGCAACTCACATAGTAAAACACATGTGTGGCTTAGGAAAAATTGTTACTACATTAAACCCTTCTCCTTTTTGGCAACTTGAGTGTGCCTATTTAAAATTCCTCTTGGTGTTATAATCTAGCTCAACCCATCCTTGATTCAAATCTTGGGATCATCTACCCCTTACTACATCCTTCTCTCTTACCCTAGTCAAAACCCCTTTGACATCACAAATTTGGCTAAGTCCTAAGACTGTTACCAGATTCATTTTTGGAGCCCTTAGATTAAGCTAACTCTTTGCCTTAGACCTACCTTGTCATGAGAACTTCCAACTATCTCTTTGCCTTAGACCAGATCACTCATATACCCACTTATCCCTGTTGGTTTTGAATCCAAGTCAATAACATGTTTTGGCAGGCTTAAAATGTTCCAACTTTGCCAGTTGTTTCTTAAGCACCCACAACTGTTATTAGTGATCCCAATGCATAGATCTTCTATGCAATACCCTCTACAACTTCCACATCTTGCATGTCTCATTCTGTCCTTGCAACTCTTATATTCACTTGATCTTGCACCATATCCAGTGTTTCAGCACTAGATCACTTCTTCCTCTTTTACCGCTTGTCTTTATTTTAAATCCATGTTCAATATCCACAAAACCAAGAGTGAAGATGGTAGTTACATTATGTAGCCACCCTCTACCCTTGTGACTACTTCTCCCAAAATACTTTATTTACTAATCCTAGTTGTAACAAAGATTTTCAAATCTTTATAAAAGAAGAAATGTGGGTAGTATTTTATATCATCCCCTTTTCAACCCAAAAATGTTTCCATAGATTGGTTTCACTTGATTTTCTTTTCTTTTAACAAAATGCTTGTTTATGGCACTTATGCCAATTATTTCATAATTTTGTTTATCTTTAGTAGGAGAAAAATCTACTTTGACTAGCTCAGTATTTAGAGCCTTCTTAACTCAAAATTCTTTTCTAAGTTTTTCCCAAAAGTTTTTCAAATGCAAGTTCAAATAAAATTCCTTCAAGTATGGCTTTACTCTTCTTAGGTGATCTACACCTTTACCAAACAATTCCTTTTTGACATAACATCCTCTTTGCATCATACACATCTCACTCCTCTATTTCTTACCATCACCACCTTGACCTCTTGAATCAATGATTTATGTCACCATATTATCCTTGGTGATGTTTATTGCATCTCTACCTCTCTAAGACTTGGACCATCACCATCTTTGACCACCATAATGGCACACCATCACCATCACCACCATCTCCTCTCACATTGTCTTAAAAATTTCCAAACCTGGTTGGACCAACATGATCTTTTGTTACTATCATTTAAATATAATATCTTTTTCTCCCTCTCCTTCTTTTCTCTTTGCAAACCCTAGGGAGAAACACCACCCTTCCTCTCTCCCTCTCTTTTTCTTCTCACATGGCCGGGCCATGGTGCCTATGCACCACCCCAACCCCCTACACCTCCTTGGCCCGACCCCAACCCTCTCTAACCTTCCCTGGGCCCTCTCCATACCCTTCCCACCAGCCCTAGTCAAGCAGACCAAGAAGGAGGCCCAAAACCGAAACCCTAGCTAGCAGAGAAGGAGGAGTAGCTACTCTGGGAGCCTCCCGCTCGACCGCCTCCTTTCCCGCGCTCCTGCTGATGTCTACAACATGACATCACCCCGCCCCTACCCTCCTACGTCACCCTTGACGTCCACCCTCGACAGCCATTGGCCGTAGCCGCCGCCCACGCCCGGCCCGTTGCTCCCCTAGGGCTATAAAGAGGCCCCTCGCCCCAGCCCTCTCCTCTCACTCCCACCACTTCCCTCCCACGCCTCTGAGACTCGCAAGAGCACCACAGTGCTCCCCTCCCACTGCTTCTCGCTGGAGAAGAGAAACACGAACGTGGTCACCGTAAGGTAGCGAGCAGGAGAAGCTCGCCCCCAACGTCCTGGACCTTTTCTCTCGTCTGCACAACGTTCCCCTGGTTCTTCCCGTGCTAACCCACCCCTCCGCGTCGTCCAGGACCACCGGCGGTCGTCGCCAACCTCACCGGACCGGGAAGAGCTGCGGAGAAAAAGCCACTGGCCGGAGCTGCTGTGGAGGAAGGGAGCGCCGCCGAACCCACCCCTGCACCGCCCTAGGACGCCGCCGCCCCGCCCAGCCGCCGCCAGCAACCGCCTCGCCCCGTCGGTAAGCTCCTGGCCGCTCCCATCCTCCCTCTATTTCTCCCGAGCGGACGTAGTCGAGGGAAGGAGACGACCCGATGCGATCGTGCATGCGTGGCCAACCGGCCACGTAGGCCCATGCACATGGGCCCTGCACCGGGCCCTCTCTCCCCTTTCTTTTTTCTTTTCTTTTATTTGCCCCTCCCTCCGCCTGGAAAACGCTCCTGGGCCGGCCCACTTTTTCAAACTCGCGCGGCCCAGATGTTCCCGCCTATTTCGTGTTTCGAAATTTGCTGTTAAGTTATGTTGAAACCAGTAGCACTATTTTAAGTATAACTCGAGATCCACAAACATAAATCTAGTGAAACCAATTGCATTAGTTTATAAATTTCAATACCTTTCCAATGCCACTGACCTTGTATTTTTAGGATTTTTTGGACGATTTTTAGTGCATTAAACACGATCACTGTATTATGTTTAGTGTTTGCAATTTCTAAAATTGTAGGATTAATATTTTTGGATGAATCCAATTGTGTTGACCTTGTTTTGTTACTGGCCATCTAGGAAAAATATTTCCAGTATCTGTTCATGCATATTTGTTTCTGTTAGTATTATGTGTGTGTCACATAAAATGTTGAAACAAAAACTTTTATTTATTTAAAATCTCTTACCAACTCTTTTTAGTAAAAATGGTCAACCTATGTTTTGTTCTTGAAAAAAAACAAAAGCTCTACCTCTTAAACTCAGTTCTTTTGTTTGCTCAAGTTTTCCAAAGGTGTGGTATATGGTTTACTTCCTATTTTAGGTGTAGTGTTTTGTTAACAAAATAAAAGGGAGAAATGATTTATACCTCTTCAAAAATGTTTGAAAATAAAAGATAAATGTTGTTGAGGCCAAAGCATTGCACTTGTCTTCTTGATAGTGTTATCTACCATGGGATGTTTAATTCATGCATTGGTGATAACCATAGAGGAAATTGCTCGTTTATAAAGCTTTCATGCTTTTATCAAGTGAAATAACTAGGTTTTCTTTTATAAAGTGGTTTCGAAATAAATATAAGTCCTTAGCATAATAGCCCTTAGTTGAGTGGTCAGTTTCTGATTGTTGCATGTTTGTTTTATTGGTGCAATGTGTTGATTGTGTTCCTTCTATATTTTCCGGCGATAGAAGAAGAAGTGGTTCAGACGAGGATTTTATTGTTGGAATTCTTATTTGATGGAGTTGAAGAAGTCCAGGGACAAATAGGCCAACCAAGGCAAGCCATCTTTTGATATCTTGCCATTTATCCTTCTTGTTGTGTTCATTGTTCCATTATATGCTTGGTTCCTTGTATCTTGTGTTATGATTGGTCCTCTACTATGCATACTTGCTCCCAAGAATGTTGAGACCCTTGTTGATGTTATGCATTCTTACCCTAAGCATGTATGCCCTATATTATCATCTCCTTAGTGGTGTGATAATTAAAATCATGACCCTTGTTTAATCATCCTACTTATGTTGTCCCTACGCATGCTTATCCTAAGTATGTATGATTCTCTTGACACTGTAACACTCCAACTTTTGCAACCTTTATTAATTATCCTTAATGCAAAAATTAGGGGGAACAAAAACTTTTTCTATAAACTAATTAGATGAATTGCCTTGATTTGTTTGTTGTGATGAATTGCTTTGATCCGCTGGTAGATGAATTGTCTTGAATTGCTTGTTGAGTTTTGTCTTGAGCTACCTCAAAGAACAACACCTCTAGTGGCCAGACAAACAACTCACCTAATAAAACACACGTGTGACTTAGGAAAAATTGTATTCCTTTTTACTACATCAAACTCTTCTCCTGATGGCAACATGAATGTGCCATCTTGAGTTTCCTCTTTGTGCAATCTAGCTCAAATCATCCTTAATTCAAAACTTGCAATCATCTGCTCCTTATCATATCTTTCCCTTGTAATCTAAAGCAATGCACTTGGTCCTAAACCTACCATATCTTGAGCACTTCTCAACCATGTCCTTGCCTTGAACTAAATCCCTCTATACTCTTTTATCATTGTATGTTTTGAGGCTAAGTCAGCAATCTGATTTGGTAGGCTCAAAAGTTCGAAACTTTGGCAGTTGAAATCTAAGCACCCTCAATTGTTTCTGGTGACCTCAATGCATGGATCTCATATGTGCATCACCATCTTCAACCTCCACGACTTGCATGTCTCAGTCTATCCTTGCGACACATATATTCCACTTGATCTTATACCCTATCCAGTGTTTCAGCACTAGATCACTTCTTCCGCTTTTACCTCTTGTTTTTATTTTAATCCAAGTTTAATCTTCACAAAACCAAGAGTGGGAATGATGGGTACATTTTGTGGCCACCATCTACCCTTGAGAACACTTCTCCCTAAATTAGTTTTCTTTCTCAAAAACCCTATTGTTTTTCCTTCTCTAGTTTTGATCACAAAACTACTTCTAGTTTTATTAAATCTTTTCAAGATATTTCTTCAGAGAAAACAAAGAACTGAAATGGGTTTTGTTTTTCATCCCATTTCTAACAAGTACTGATTTCTGAAACATTACTTTCTATTTTGTTTTCTTTTTAACAAAAGGCTTGTTTATGGTACTTATACCATTTCTTGTTTCCCTCTTGCTTATTTTACATTTGGGAAAAACTCTACATTACTTGAGAAAGTAAGTAGAATATTTTGAACTCCTATGTTCCAACTAGTTTTATCTCAACACTTTCAAATTTCATTCCACTTGAGTTCATCCCCAATTGTCCCTAGACAATTGAGGTGTTTCATATACCTTTCAAATAAATCCTTTTTCAAATGGCAACACTTGCACATCTTATGCACACCTCTGATCTACCACATTGTATTCCCCCATCCTCCAATTCTTGATCAAATGGATGATCATTTGATACTTTCAAATCACTCCCAATTGACCTCTTATTTGAAGAGCAACTTATATTTCATCATACCTATCTCACTTCTCTCTTCTTTTCCATCCTCACGTTGAACTAATGAAATGATGATTTATGTCACCATATTCATCCTTGTGAGTATATGGTTACTTCACTCACCATCTCTCTTAGCCTTGCTCTACCATTTTCTAAACTACCATCACCACCATCATCTCTTAGACACCTCTTTTATCAGGTCAGAATGCCACCACCATCTACTTTAGCACCCTTGTGCATTGTTATCACTTTACCTAAAATTCTATATCTCTTTAGGCCACCATTTTTGTAAAATGTGAGACACTCAACCTTGGGTGTCATGCATATGTGGCAATACTCTCTTGATGATCACTTATGCATTGCCACAAACTTGGCTGGCCATGCCATGCATGGCACACAAGCCTCATGCCTCCCCATTCCTCTCTCTCACATAGTTATTCCACCTTGGGAAGCATCTCCTCCTTTGTCCCTTCCCAATGCCACAAATAAATTCAGCTTGAGTCAAATATCTCTTCCCCAAGCCAGCCACCCACCTCCACCAATCAAAGAAAGAGGCAGCCACCCCTCTCCCTCTATAAAAAGGCCTTGGTCGGCCACTCCTCCACCTTTGGCTCTCATTTTTCACTCCCCACTCACTCCTCCACCTTATCTACTCTCTCATAACCCTCTTCTCCACTCCACCACGAAATTTCTTCTCCTCCTAGCTACCTTGGCCGCCCCATGGCCATGGAGAGCTTGCCAAGCTGCTGCTCCCCTCCTCCCTCAAGCTACTCCTCTCCCTTGGTCACCATGAGAGCATCCTCTCTCTCTCTCTTTTCCCCAACCCTACATGGTTTCCCCTCCTCTTCTTTTTTGCTCTCTTGCTAAGTTTGGATCTTGATGCAGGTGCATGTTGAACCAAGCATGGAGAAGGTTGAGCAATCCTCAGATCTGAAGTCTTTGACCAAAGTTCATCCAAATCCTTGCAGTAATTTCTTTCATCTTGCTGTTTCAGATTCTGGTACAAACTTGTAAAATCCACCAAAACTCGTGTACAGCTCCGAATCGAGTGATTCAAAGTTCCACGGTTAGCTAATGAAAAGTTCTACAACTTTACGTTGGTTTAATCCTCAAATTCGTTACAGATTTTCCTGAGTATATAAGGTTCTGAAAACATGCAGATTCACTGTTTGTTAGATTTGATTTGTTTTACCAGACCTTTTTGAGAAAACTCAACTGTGGGTGAAAGCCCTCTTCAGTAGCTTCATTTTTCCGTTGGTCTCACCTCAAATGACCTCCTAAAATTGAAATGGTGCACATATCAAGTTTTGTTCAGATCTGACTTTGTCTGTTTACGCCAGGAGCTTGGAGACGAATTTTTGAGTGAAACCAATTGCGTTAGAACCGCATTTTCAATAGCTTTTAGATGCAACTGACCTCATATTTTTAGGATTTTTCTAAGATTTTTGGCATACAGTTCTTTTTTTCCTACAGTCAGATTCAAGCAGAGTCCTAAAATTGTAGGTTCAACCTTTTTGAGTGAATCCAATTGGGTTAGTCTTGTATTAGTACTGGCCATCTAGGAAAAATACTGTTAGTCTCTGTTCATGCATTTTGGTTACTGATATTAACATGTGTGTGCTATATGAGTTGTTGGACCAAAACTTTTTGGTTTATTTAAAACCCTTGACCAACTCTTTTTATTAGAATTGGGCAACCTTTGTTTTATGCTTGGAAAACAAAACCTCTGCAACTTAACATTATCTCTATTGTTTTGCTTAAAGTTTCCAAATAATGTGGTATATGGTTTGCTTCCTATTTTGGATGTAGTGTTATGTGAGCAAACTAAATTAGGAGAACTGATTTCTGTTTTTCAAAAAATGTTTGAAAATGTAATGTGAATGTTTTTGATGCCAAACTAATGCACTTGTCCTCTTTATGATGTTATCTACTAGGGGATATTTGTTTTATACCATGGTGATAACCGAGAGAGGCAATTGCTAAGTTGTGATGCACTCATACCTTTACTAGGTAAATAACTGGGGTTTTCTAAATTAAAACTCTTAAAGTTGTTTTGTGGTATCTATAAGTCCTTAGTATGGTAGCCCTTAGTTGAATGGTTAAATTTCTAATTGTTGAATGTTGTCCTGTTGGTGCAATGTGATTGATTGTGTTCCTTTTATATTTTCCGGCGATAGATGCGAACAATTCCGGAGAAGAAGAAGAAGTGGAATCGGATGAGGATATTTTTTTTATATTGTTGGATTTCTTATTGGATGGAGTTGAAGAAGTCCAGGGACAAACAAGCCAACCAAGGCAATCCATCTCTTGATCTTTGAATGTTGAATCACATATTGTGGTTACTTGTTGCTATGCTTGTCTCTTGTTTTATCTTGTGTTGTTTCTACTTATATTGATGGAGCATGCCCACCGTGAGCATGTTTAGTCTCTTTGGCACCTCATCGACAACCCCGTTTAGTGACATTGTGGTTGTCATCTTCGTAATCTCGGTGTACCCTCTGAGTGTGATGGGTATGCCCACTTATCTTGTGTGTGTCGACCTCTTGACACCCTTCTTGCACCCTTAGAGGAATGGTGGTTGGCATCATTCCCTCTCGATGATGCTATGCATACTTACTCCCAAGTATGTTGAATCTCTTGATGATGCTATGCATACTTACTCCCAAGTATGTTGAACCTCTTGTTGATGCTATGCATACTTATTCCCAAGTATGTTGAACCCCTTGTTGAGTTATATTCTTACCTTAAGTATGTGACACTTCTTGCAAATTCACTCCTACACCCCTTGTTAGTGTAGTAGTAATAACATCATGATCTTGGTGTACTCTCATTTTGAGATGAGTATGCCTACCTACCTTAGGTATGTCAAATATCGTTGATCACCCTCACTTCTATTAGTGTTGGTTGGTTAGCACCACAAATCTGAAAGTATTTTCCTTCTTATGTTGACAACTTACATGCTTACCCTAAGCATGTATGCCCCCTTGACCACCTATATTATCATGTTCTTAGTGGCATGATGATTAACATCATGACCCGTGTTGTATCATCCTACTTATGTTGTCCCCATACATGCTTATCCTAAGTATGTATGACCCCCTTGACACCTCAATTCTCATCTCCTTAGTGGTATGATGGTTAGCGTCATGCCCTTGTTGATAACTTAGTTCTCCACAATGATACCTTAGGTTGGGAAACCCCGATGTTTAATGCTTTGGATTTTTTTTTTTAAACCTTGGGAAGATGTTGTCTTGCCCAAGTGTTGTTTCAAGAGAAAGGTATTGATGTTTTGGAAAGTGGTATGATTGGTTGTGGACAAATAAAGGAAGTGTGGGTAAAATGTTTTCAAAGGAGCACTGCACATAAGTGTTCGCCAGCCCAACTTTTATCGCGCAACCACGCTACCCCAACGTGGGCACGGGGCTTAGGCTTAGTTTGTTGAAGCTGGCATGAAACACCTTCACAACTCTCTAGGAGGGTCACGATGACCTCTGATGCCTGGTTGCGCTCTGAAGGAGGCAATACACTGCATTAACTTGCAGCCGGACGATTACTGAGGGTCTTCTATCGTGGTAGCGGAGATATGCTCAAAAAGGAGGTATGCTGCCGGGGTGCCGGGAAGGGTTAAGCTCGCAGGGAAGGACTCATGTCAGTGGAGATAAGCGAAAGGTTATGTTCGGGTATCCGTCGTGGCATACGTTGTTATGCGGGGATGATGCCCACACGATAGGTATCCAGATAGTTGTGGGGAAAGCGTGCAAACTCTGCAGAGTTAAATCTATTCGAATAGCCGCGTCCGCGGTCATGGACGGGTTGCAAAGGCCAACCTTAACCTGGGCTAGTTTTGTTTTAGAAAAGCTTTACAAAGAAAAAGAGAAAGTTGTTTTCGGAGTACCGGAAGGGTACGGGAAAGTCGATGACCATGTGAAGATGGTCGGAAAGGAAATAAAAAGGGTTACCCCCATCCTAGTGTTTCTTGTAGAGGAGCTCTTTTAAGTATCTTCTTCAATAAAGATGTAGAGATGTCATAGTTCATCTTTTGAAGTATTTTCTTCAATAAAGATATAGAGATGTCATAGTCTATCTTTTGAAGTATCTTCTTCAATAAAGATATAGAGATGCCATAGGACCTCTTTGAAGTGTCTTCTTCAAACAAGGCATAGAAATGCCTTACTACTCTCTTAGTGTCCCCTTCAACTGCGATGTTGGGATGCTATATCCACAAGAGAAACTACTTCTCTTCCACATGATATATCCACAAGAGAAACTACTTCTCTTTCTCATGCTATTTCCACAAGGGAAATTAGCCCTTCCCTATTGTCATCTTAGATTAGCACTTGTTATCTTGTACTCTTGCAAAGTACCTTCGTGATGGTTTTGCGAGTACAATTCCAATGTACTCACGGCTTTGTCCCTGGCTATTTACTTGGCCAGACTTGAAGGAGTTGGACGGATGAAGAAGAAGTTGGCGACATCTATGCGAGCTAGGAACGTCTTCCCAGTCAGTTGCCTGTAGGGTTATGGAAGATGACTTGCGTACTACGCTGCTGAAGTGATGTTGCTACTCTGATGATTAGATTAGGCCCTTCGAGGCTATTAAGTAAAGATTGGTCATGTGACCTCATTGTAATTTTCTTATTCCGCTTTGTAATGGATGGTGTAGTTTGATATCAGTTCGGTTATGTGTTCACGATGCACTGATCATGGGATCGTGAACTGTATACATAACAGGGTATTTCGGACAGTTAGTCCGGGGTCCCCATAGAGCTGGTATCAGAGCTATCCTGACTGTAGGAGACCTTAGTTAGCATGGACGTTAGATAGGGAACAAGTACTTGGGAAAAACTATTTACGAAACAAATTCTTTCCCTAGTCGGAAGTATAGCTTCTACTCCTCTTATTTCTTCAAACTTCAAAATTCTTATCTCTCCGATTTATAAATGTTCGAAAATTCTTACTCTATTGTCTCATCCACTTCAAACCTACATACTGGACGATGTCCCCGACTCATACCCGGAGACTCAAAATCGAAGATGGATCAATCTTTTAGGAAGACTCATGTATCTCCAATAGCAGTTATTGAAGATTGGAGGCCGACTTAGTGTGCCCACAAAAGGATAATTAGATCATGTCTTTGGTTGTCACCAAAGTCTGTCAGTGAGCTGACCTTGTTCCTCTTTGGACCCACACTTTTTGCAGTCGTCTGGGATCAAGTCCTCAGTTCTTGACTAGTAAATTTTAGGCCAGCTACAAGAAGTTGTCGACTTTGGGAGTACCTCAACAACTACCCCTTCGAATACCTCACGTCCCTGGGATGTTGAGATCAGAAGTTCTACGCGATTTTCGCCTCCACTTCAACATCGAGGACTCAACATCAGGTTGTTTCACCACCTACTGCTTCGAGAATCCTTATTGAAGACGATGTCAGCCAGATGAAGACGCCAACATATGTGACCAGCCCCAAACCTATAGGATGGATAGGACAAACTCAATCGCTTCGATTGAGCTACCCCCATGTGTTAGGTATCCCTAGATACTTAGAGTGCCTTGTTTGGTATGCTGATTGCTTGTAGTCCCCTTGTGTGCTGCCTTGAGTGTCATTTGCTTGTTTGTTGTGTGTATGATTGTCTTGGCCTTTCATTCTAAAAAACATTCTTAGTGTGATAACCCAGCGTAGGAAACCTCCCTAAGATGTTTTCACTCTCACCTACCTCGCCGATGTATTGCTAACTGCTAGTTAGTTGGATAGGTTAACGGAAGACCCTAACTCTAATCCCATTAACAGTTATTTTTCAACCCTCGGAAAAACAAACCCAGACCCCTATCTCCGCTTACTACCTTCAAGATCAGCTGAAGCAACTCAACTACGCCAACAAAGCAGAAGCCCCTACCTTCAAAAGTGACTGCACCTCTGCGAGAAGCCACACTAATTTGTTCTAACCTTAGAGCATAACCGCACTAACCTCGAGGATATTTTCTTGAAAATACCCTCTCACACACCGTCATACAAGCTAAGAGAACAATAGCGTCAAAGCCAAGCTACATCACATTGTCCATCTTGTCCTCACCAAGTGAAGCTCCTGAAGATACCTCAAGACTCAAGATTTGGTGTAGTTTACCCGCTCACTTCTTAACTGGTATAAGTCAGCACTGACCCTCAAGCTGAAGATTCTCTTCGATGACCTTGTTACTGCTTCATGTGGATACCAACTAGGTGTTTCATCAACTTACTAACTCATCGCGCGTCCCATATGGTTTAGTTAACACCGTGAGTGTCTCTTGAAGTTGTGGTCTACACGTCTCCTCTGAAGATACTTCAACTGAATACGGAAGATCGATGACTTCTTCAGAAGCCCCAGACAGAACTACAAGGCCGAACCTCTGAGTTTTTCCAAAAGCCCGATGAAAAATCTTAAGGGCTTCCACTAAAATTTTGAGCTAACCCTAAATTTTTTATAATTTTTTTAAAAAAAACACCGTTAGAAACGGGGGATTGCACTAACCCTCTTGAAGCCATGGGCTACACAACGCCCTCTGAAGATGTTCAACTCAAGACGAGAGATTGATGACTGATATGTCCAAAACGTATCTACTTTCCCGAACACTTTTGCTATTGTTTTGCCTCTAATTTGTGTATTTTGGATACAACTAACACGGACTAACGCTGTTTTCAGCAGAATTGCCCTGGTGTCTCGTTTTTGTGCAGAAACTCAACTTTCAGGAAAATCCCCGGGATTAATTCCAATGGGCCTATTTTTACAGAAGAGTAACGGAGCCAGAAGACCAGAAGGAGAGGGGCCACGAGGCAGCCACCCCACCAGGCGGCGCGGCAGGCCCCTGGGCTGCGCCAGCCTATGGTGGCGGCACCTCGGGCAGCCCCAGGTGTCCTCCCTTCCGACTACTTAAAGGTTTCGACCTAAAAACGCACGGGGGTTAGACGAAATCGCCAGAAGACATCCAGAACACCGCCGCCATCACGAAACTCCGTCTCGGGACCAGAAACTCCGTTCTGGCACTCCGCCGGGACGGGGAATTGGAGGAGATCATCGCCATCATCACCACCGACGCCTCTCCATCGACCAGCCATGTTTCCCCCATCCATGTGTAAGTATTTCCCCCGCTGTAGGCTGAAAGGGATGGTAGGGATTGGATGAGATTGGTCATGTAATAGCATAAGATTGTTAGGGCATAGTGCCTAGTGTCCGTAATCGGTACTTTTATGATATTGTTGCAACTTGTTATGCTTAATGCTTGTCACTAGGGCCCGAGTGCCATGATCTCAGATCTGAACATGTTATCAATTCATGATGATATTCATTGCTTTATGATCTTACCTGCAAGTTGTATACACGTATTGTTGTCCGGAACCCGAGGCCCCAAAGTGACAGAAATTGGGACAACCGAAGGGGAAGGCGGTGATATGAGCATCACATGTGTTCACGGAGTGTTAATGCTTTGCTCCGGTGCTCTATTAAAAGGAGTACCTTAATTTCCAGTAGATTCCCTAGAGGCCCGGCTGCCACCGGCTGGTAGGACAAAAGATGTTGTGCAAGTTTCTCATTGCGAGCACGTACGACTAAATATGGAACACATGCCTATTGATTGATTAGTACTTGGATACCGTTTTATTATTATCTGCAAATGCCCTGTCTTGATTGTTACATGAGTTTCTCTTATCCATGCATCGCCCGTTCATCCATCCCTGTGCCTACAGTATTTTAATCCTGCTGTTTACTATAATCACTACTGTTGTCTTTGTTACACTGCTGCTGATATTTCACTACTGCTACTGCTATAAAACTGTTACTACTGATAAACTCTTGCGAGCAAGTCTGTTTCCAGGTGCAGCTGAATTGACAACTCCGCTGTTAAGGCTTACAAATATTCTTTGGCTCCCCTTGTGTCAAATCAATAAATTGGGTTTTACTTCCCTCGAAGACTGTTGCGATCCCCTATACTTGTGGGTCATCAAGACTATTTTCTGGCGCCGTTACCGGGGAGCATAGCTTTATTTGCAAGTTCACTTGGATTGATATTGTTCGCTGCAAATTCTCCATCATGGGTAAACCTCGCGATACTAAAGTCGTCATATTACCATCCACTACAAAAAAAGGTACAACTCTGAGTACCTCTGCTGCTCTTGATTCACCATCTGTGATAAGTAAACTTGTTTCACCACCACAAGCTTCAAATGCTGGTACTTCTGCTGAATCTGAAAATTCCCCTTATAATTTTGATGATGCTTCTGTTGTGCTTGATAATGATGGTTCATTAGGATCTTTTCTAGATGCTATAATTGCTAGGTCTAGACAAATTGAAAGTACTGAAAGTCCTAATGAAAATGCTGCTACACCTGTTAATTCACCTGAGTCTGTTGAATACTCTAGTGATGATCTTGATGAAGATTATGTAGAACTTGATGATGATATCATTGATAAATGCAATGCTACTACTGGTACAAGTAATATTAAAAAGCTTCTTGCACAACATACTGTTAGATATAAACTGTCTCCTGATCCTAAATTTGCCACATCTCCTATAAACATTAAGGATAAGGATTATGATTTTTCTCTTGATTTATCTCATATATCTATTGTTGAGAAAACACCTTTTTGTGGTACTGAAAAAGAAAGTGCTGTAGAACACATGATTGAGCTGTCTACTCTGAGTAGCTTGTTTTCTGATGATGTTAAGAAGCGTACTTATTTCGTTGCTAAAAATTTTCCCTTCTCATTAAAGGATGATGCTAAAACTTGGTATAATAGTTTGCCTCCTGATTCCATTGATAGTCCAGGTGATTTGCTTGATGTTTTCTTTCAGAAATTCTTTCCTGCTAGTGCTCAACATATTTCTTTGCAGAGAATTTATAATTTTGACCAGGAAGATGGAGAGAAATTGCCTGAGGCTTGGGCGAGATTTTGCTCTCTTATTAGAGCTCGGCCTGGACATGATTTGGAAAAGCATGATTTACTTGATATATTTTATAGTGGACTAACCATTGAGTCTAGGGCATACCTGGATAGTTGTGCTGGTTGTGTTTTCAGGAAAAGAACTCCAGACGACGCTGAAGAATTATTGGCTAGAATAGGCCGAAATCATGATGATTGGTCTACACCTGAACCAACCCCGACACCAATATTGAAGAAGAGGGGTATGATTAAATTAAATGATGAAGATATGAGGGAAGCCAAGAAATCTTTTAAAGAGAAGGGTATTAAATCCGAAGATGTGAAGAATTTACCTCCCATAGAAGGTTTATGTAAGATAACTCCCCCTTCATCCATGATTGAGGTACACTCTCTTCAACGCTTTACTAGGGAAGATATTCCGTACTCAAAACCTCCTGCTCAATGTTTAGATGAGTTTGATAATTATATTGTTGAGCAAGATAATTTTAATATGAGAGTAGAGAATCATTTAATGGAAAATTCTCGAGCTATTAGTGAATTGCATGGTATTGTGGAGAGAACCTCCAATGATGTTAAGATGCTTGTTAAACATTTTCATATGGTTCAAACTCAAATTGATCAACTCACTAAAGTGCAAAATGACTTGTTAAAAAATATTTCTAAAGAAAAACATGCTTATGAAGTAATAACTAGAGGCGGTGTTTCTACCCAGGATCCTCTATATCCTGAAGGGCATCCCAAAAGAGTTGAACAAGATTCTCAACGAACTGAAACTAGTGCTCCTTCTAAGAAAAAGAAAAAGAAACATAAAACTGCTGTAGAATCCTCTGAGCCTGTTAATGATCCTAATAGTATTTCTATTTCGATGCTCGAAACGAGAAAGTGGTAATGAACATGATAAAGATAATGATAAGAATGATGCTTCTGATAAAGAAGAGGTTGAAGATGAACCTGAAAAGCATGCTAAAAATAAAAAGTATACTAAAGAAGATTTTATTGCTAAGAAACATGGTAATGAAAGAGAACCTTGGGTTCAAAAGCAAATGCCTTTTCCTGCTAAGTGTGGGGACCCCGGACTAGCTGTCCGAAATTCCCTGTTATGTATACAGTTCACGATCCCATGATCAGTGCGCCGTGAACACATAACCGAACTGATATCAAATTACACCATCCATTACAAAGCGAAATAAGAAAATTACAACATGGTCACATGACCAATACTTACATAATAGCCTCGAAGGGCCTAACTAAACATCGAGTAGCATCATCACTTCAGCGAGCGCAGTACCCAAGTCATCCGCCATAACCCTACGAGCAAGCGAGCGGGAAGACGTTCCTAGCTCGCATAGACGTCGCCAACTCCTTCTTCATCTGTCAAATTCCTCCGAGTCCGGCCAAGTAAATAGCCGGGGACAAAGCCATGAGTACATTTGAATTGTACTCGCAAACCATCAAGAAGGTGATAACAATTCTAACTAAAGAAGACAAGAGAGGAAGAATAGTTTCTCAGGTGGATATAGCATGTGAAAGAGAATCAGTTTCTCTTGTGGATATAGCATCCCACATCACAGTTGAAGGGGACACTAAGAAAGTCCTATGACATCTCTATATCTTTGTTAAAGCAGAGTTCCTCTACATGAAACACTAGGAAGGGTCACCCTCTTTTGTTTCATTTTCCTCGACCATCTCCACATGGTCGGCACACAATCTTTCCCGTACCCTTCCGGTACTTCCAACACACATTTCCTTGGGAAATCATTTTCAAAACCAAAACTCGACACAGCTCTGTAACGGCCATCCCAACCGTCCATGACCGCGGACGCGGCTATTCGAATAGTTTTAACTCTGCAGAGTGTGCGCACTTTCACCACAAGAACCGACAAATCCGCCGGGATCATCCCCGGTTCGACATACCAAAGTATGCGAGGCTCGGATAATCAGTCATAGTCCTTCGCCCGTCTCCCTTGACATGAGTCCTTCCCTGCGGGCTTACCCCTTCCCGGCACCCCGGCAGCATACCTCCTTTTGAGCGTATCTCCGGCGCCATGACAGAAGACCCTCGATAATCGTCCGGCTATAGGCAACTACGGTGTATTGCCTCCTCCGGAGCGCAACCCGGCGTCGGAGGTCGTCGTGACCCTCCCTAGAAAGTTGTGAAGGGTGCTCATGCCAATTTCAACGGACGTCGAACTAAGCCCGTACCCACTTTGGATAATGTGGTTGCGCTGTGTAATTGTTCAGGCGAATACAAAGAACCATGTGTCGTTTTTCTCAAAAACCCAAGTCACACACACTTTCCTCTTTCCAACCATGTTTGTCAAGATCCTTTCCTTTCATAAACCATACGCTTGGGTAAGATTGCCTCACCCAAGGTTTTCATAAACATTTACAACAAGGTAAACCTTGAGGGGTTCCCAACCTAAAGTTTCATGAGTTGAACTAATACAACACTATGGCCGAGATGAGGGTCATCACGCCATTGAGGGTATGAAAAAGAGGTATTGGAGTGGATCATACTTGCTTGAGCTAAGCATGTCTTATGACAACACAAGAGGAAAATATACTTTCAGATTTGTGGTGCTATCTAACCCAATCAATAGATAGGGATGAGAATTGACCAACACCAACACATTAAGGGAATCGGGCATACTCATCACAATTTGAGAATACACCGAAAACATGGTATTGATACATCTACACTAGAAGGGGGTGTAGTATGAATCTTGTCCCGAGGTGGAACATATTCAAGCTAAATATAGAAAACAAGTTGGATAGCAATGGCCATGATACCATACACCCAACCAATTACCAAGACATTGACAAGATAAAACTACTAGAGGTACCATGCTTGCATCCAAGCATAGATGACAACAATATGGAGATCATCACATATAGAACCAAGATGCTATTGATAGCACAAGATGACATCCCAAGAGACATCATATCAGAGATCAAAAGATGGCTTGCCTTGGCTTATTTGTCCCTGGACTTCTTCAACTTCATCAATATAAGAATCCCGTCAATATAAATAAAATCCTTGTCCGAACCACTTCTTCTTCTTCTCCGGAATCGTTCGCATCTATCGTCGGAAAATATAAAAGGAACCCAATCAATCACATTGCACCAATCATAACAAGCATGCAACATTCAACAATCAACAAGCAATAGCTAACCACCTTACTACGGGCTAACATACAAAGAACTTATAGATACTACAAAGCAACTAAAAGAGAACCCATTTTATTTACCTAGTAAAGATATGAGAGTATCATAACTTAGCAATTGCCTCTCTCGGTATCACCATGGCACAACTAAGTATCCCCTGGTAGATAACATCATAAAGAGGACAAGTGCATTAGTTGGGCATTACAAACATTCATATTATTTTTTGAAACATTTTTGGAAAAGCGGGAAATCATTCTCTCTATTTTGTAAAGCTTACACAACACTACACAAGAATAGGAAGTAAATGATATGCCACACCATTTGAAGACTTAAGCCAAACAATAGGACTAAGGTTAAGTTGCAGAGGTTTTGTTTTGTAAAAACAAAACATAGGTTGGCCACTTTTAATAAAAGAGTTGGTTAAAGATTTTAAATGAACTAAAGTTTTGGTACAACATTTCATGTGATACACCATTCACACAAACAGTAAACAATATGCATGGACAGAGGCTAACAATATTATTCCTATATGGCCAGTACTAAAACAAGACTAACACAATTGGATTCATCCAAAAATATTAATCCTACAAATTTTAAAATTACAAACACTAAACAGGATGCAGTGATCATGTTTAATGTACTAAAAATCGTACAAAAATCCTAAAAATACGAGGTCAGTGGCATTAGAAAGGTATTGAAATTTCTGAAATAATGCACTTGGTTTCACTTGATTTGGAATAGCAGATCTCGAGATATTAACATTTTAAGCTCTCTGGTTTCCAACAAGTTCTAACAGCAATCTCCAAAATTTCAAACAAAATACACGGGCGGGAAAAACTGGGCCGCGCGGATTTGAAAAGGTGGGCCGGCCCAGGAGATTAGCCAGATGGAGGGGGGGAAAGAAAGGAAAAAAAAAACAAAATGGGGGAGAGAGGGCCCGGGCGGGCCAGGCCTTTTGCATGGCCGACGTGGCCATGCAGCCCATGCACGCGCACCGGGAGGAACGGACGCGGGCGTCGTTCTCCTCCGCTTCGGGCGCGCGCGACGGACGGAAAAAGAGAAAAGGGCGGCTGGCGCTTACCGGCGGCGAGCGGAGGTCGCCGGCGGAGCTTCTGCGGGCGGTGGCGGGTCGAGGGCGGTCCAGGGGCACGTCCAGCGGCGTTCTCTTCCTTCCTAGCTGCTCCTCCCGGCGGAGTTGGCTCGCAGCAGCCCTCGGTCCGGCGAGGTTGGCGGTGGCTGCCGGCGGTTCTGGGCACGGAAAAGGGGTGCATTAGAAGAAGAAGGGGTAGGGGAACACAATAGAACAGAAAGGGAGGGAGGGGGATGTCAGGGATGGACGCGTTCTTCCGCGCCGTTTGGTGGTGACCACGGACACGGGCCTTCCCCGGCGAGCAACGAGCAGGGGAGAGTCTTGGTGCGTGTTGTGAGAGCTCAGAGAGATGGAGAGGAGGGTTGTGAGGGAGAGGGTAGGCTCGGGTGGCTTTTATACCCGGGACGGGGCCGTGGGTGGCGAGCTCGGCCAATGGCGGAGCGCGGTGACCACGTCAATGGCGAGCACGGCGTGGCCTCTGCAAGGAAGGGCGAGCCTCGGGAGTCAGCACCTCGGGGAGAGGGTTTCCAGGGCACCTCCATGGCGCGGCCTCGAGGGCTGGGACGCTGGCTTGCTTGTTGACCAAGAAGGGGTGGTCACCACCGTCGGTTTCCAAGAAAAATGAGTGAGAGGGTGGGGTCTAGGCTAGCTAGGAGAAGCAATAGGTCGTGGAGTAGCAGTGCAGGTTTACCAGGGGGAGGGAGGATAGCGGGGAGGGGTTAGGGATGCAGGGGTGAAGATTTTGCTAATTAAGGATAGATATGGATGGAGGGATGTGGTCAATGACTTGCTAGGAGGGCAAGGTAGGGCTGTAGGTGGGGTTCTGGTCGTGGCTGCTCACAGGCCAGTCAAGATAGGGAAGATAGAGGGGAGATATTGCTAACATGCACATGCCAAGACATGGCCGGGATGCCCCTTGCCAAGCACATGAGGACAAAGGTATGGTGGTGAAATTAAGCACGCAACCAGAGAGAGGGGGTGCGAGAGATGCTCATGGGTGGCTAGGTCACGTAAAAGAAAATTTGAGGAAGAGAGAAAGAATTTGGGGAGAGATGGTGCATGGAAGGGTGGCATGGCATGGCTGGCCACCTAAGTCTCCAAGAGCACAAGATAACAACATGATGTAGAAGTGAGGAGGGGGAATTGATGATTAACTAAGGGATGGTACGAAGGGTGGTTAAGATGATTAGAGAGAAGAGTTAGAGAGATGGAAATGGACATTAAATCCAATGATGATCAAAAATTCTCAAGAGGACAATGGCTATGTGGATGTGGTGGTGGTTTAGGCTCAGTTCTTTTGGCGGCTTCTCAGAGCTGCCCTCACTTCGGGAAGCCGCCCAAAATTTTGAAAGGCTTCGAAATGATCTAGGCTAGACTAGTCGGAAGCCTCCTAAATTTTGGTGCGGCTTCTCGAAGTGGGAGGGCAGCTCTGGGCCGCCAGCGAGCCTAGAGTGGACCAAGGGGTACATTAGTTGTACAAGGGTTGCCCTTTTAAAATAAATTGGTATAGGTGTGGATCACCTTCTATGCCTATGGCTCATTTGAAAGAAATTTATTTGAAAAGGAGTTTTCAAAAAGTTGGGAGTAGCTAGGTAGTGCAATAATTTAGAAAAGCTCTACTTGCATTACTAGGCAAGGTAGGTTTTTTTCCAAGTTTAAAGAAATATAAGCAAGAAATGGTACAAGTACCCTAACAAGCATTTTGTCCAAACGAATATAAAACCAAGGAGATAGTTACATAGAAATTATTCTTTGGTGGAAAATAAGGTGATATAAAATACCACACACATTTCCTATTTGGATTGAGAAAATAATAGTGAAAAGCTTTGATAAAACTAGGATTAGTTTTGTAGTGAGATTTAGAGAAGAATCTTAAATAGGATTTTTGGCAAATAAAATATTTTGGGAGAAGTGATCTCAAGGGTAGAGAGTGGCTACATAATGTAGCTACCATCTTCGCTCTGGGTTTTTGTGGAGATTAAGCTTGGAGTAAAGAAAAACAAGGGGTAGAAGTGATCTAGAGCTGAAACATTGGACAGGTTACAAGATCAAGTGAATATAAGAATTGTGACGGTAGAATGGGACATGCAAGACGTGGAAGTTGTAGAGGGTGTTGCATAGATGAGATCCATGCATTGAGGTCACCAATAACAGTTGTGGGTGCTTAGTGATCAACCGCCAAAGTTTGAACATTTTGAGCCTGCCATAACAATTTGATGACTTGGCCTCAAAACATACAAGGATAAATGAGTATAAGAGGGATATGGTTCAAAGCAAGGACATGGTTGGGAAGTGCTCAAGATAAGGTAGGTCTAGGACAAAGTGCAGTGCTTTGGATGGAAAGGGGTAGCTTCACCCAGGGGCTCCAAAATGGGACCCGATAACGAGTTTTAGGACTTAGCCAAATTTGTGTTGTCTAGGGTTTTTGACTAGGGTTTAAGGGAAGGATGTAGTAATGGGTAGATGATCCCAAGTTTTGAAACAAGGATGGGTTGAGCTAGATTATACCAAAAAGATGAGTTTTAAGTAGGCACACCCATGTTGCCATTAGTATAAAGGCTTGATGTAAGCCACACATGTGTTTGATTAGGTGAGTTGCTTGTTTAACCACTAGAGAGGTGTTGTTCTTTGAGTAGCTCAAGACAAAACTCAACAAGCAAATCAAGACAATTCATCTACCAACAGATCAAGGCAATTCATCATAACTAATAGATCAAGGCAATTCATCTTAATTAGTCTAAAGAAAAAGTTTTTGTTCCCCCTAATTTTTGCAACATGAACAAATAATCAAGGTTGCAAAAAGTGGGGTGTTACAGATCTTCCACCCTTAAACTAATCTCGTCCCGAGATTACTGAGTGTAGAACTAGAGGGTTTATAAAGTTTAACCAAAGTCAGACTCCATTCTTCTGTAGACGTGCCGTTGCCGAGAAAGTCGTTGCTTCATCTTCTGGGAGACATGATGGATTCCTGCCAATGGCGAGCTTCATGAAGAGGTTGACTACTCCATGCAGGTCTTTGGATCTGTAGTTTCTTAACGATCCTAGAGGGGGTTGAAGGCTGTGGCAGGGTTAGTGCACCCAACGGTGCTTGAGAAGGGCTGAAAAACTTTTTAGAGTTAGCTTGATTTTAGTGGAAGACGAAGTCTTCCACCCTTAAGATTGTTCACTAGGGGTCTTTGAAAACTCTAAGCTTCGGCCACGTAGTCTTGTCAGACGCTTTTTGGAGAAGTCACTGATCTCTCGTCTTGAGTCGAACATCTTCCGAGGGCGATGTGTAGTCCACAGCTTCAAGGGGAGTTTATGCGTTCCAACAAGTTCCCAACGGTGTTTTATAAAGTTTTAAAATGTTAGGGTTAGCTTCAACCTTTAGTGGAAGACGAAGTCTTCCACCCTTAAGATTTTTCATCGGGTTTTCGGAAAAACTCCTAGCTTCTGCCTTGTGGTTCTGTGTGGGGCTTCTGAAGAAGTCCTCTTCCCTGTTCAGTTGAAGAATCTTTGGGGGCGACGTGCAGACCACAACTTCAAGAGGCACTCACAGTGTTAACTAAACCATAGGGGACCGCACGGCGAGTTAGTAAGTTGAAGAAATGCCTGGTTGGTATCCACATAAAACAGCAACAAAAGTTGTCGGAGACAATCTTCAGCTTGAGGGTTGGTGCTGACTTCTACCAGCCAAGAAGTTAGTGGGTAAACTACGCCTAAAGTCTTGAGTCTTGAAGTATCTTCAGGAGCTTCACTTGATGAGGACCTGATGAACCATGTGATGTAGCTTGGCTTTGACGCTATTGTTCGCTCAGCTCGTTAGACAGTGTGTTCGGGGGTGGTTTTCAAAAAGATATCCTCGAGGTTAGCGCGATTATACTCCAAGGTTAGACCAAGTTAGTATGTCTTCTCGCAGAGGTGTAGTCACTTATGAAGGTGCGGGCTTCTGCTTTCTTGGCGTAGTAGAGATGCTCCAGCTGATCTTGAAAGTAGTCGGCGTGGATAGGGGTCTGGGTTAGGTTTTTATGATGGTTGAAAAACAACTGCTAACAGGGTTAGAGTTAGAGCCTTTCGTTAACCTATCCAACTAACTAGATGTTAGCAATCCATCAGCGAGGTAGATGAGGGTGGAAACATGTTTGGGAGGCTTCCTAAGTTGGTTTATCACACTAGGAGTGTTTTTTAGACCGAGGGATCAAGACAATCACACACACAACAAACAAATAAAATACACGCAAGGCAGCACACTAGGGAACTACAAGCAATCAGCACACCAGACATGGTACTCTAAGTACCCAGAACTCCTTAATGCGCGGGGGTAGCTCAATCAAAGCGATTGAGTTTGTCCTATCCATCCTATAGGTTTGGGGGCTGGTCACATATGTTGGCGCCTTCTTGTTATTGTCATCGTCTTCAACAAGGATTCTCAAAGCAGAGAGTGGTGATGCGGCCTGGTGTTGAGTCGTTGATGTTGAGGATTAACTGCTGAAGAGCTCCATAGACGACAACTTCTCGTGACGAACCTAAAAATTACTAGTCAAGAAACTGAGGACTTGATCCCTGATGACTGCAAAAAGTGCAAGTCCATGGAGGAACAAGGTCAGATCTTTGACATACTTTGGTGAAGACCAAAGACATGATGTTATCATCCCTACATGAGCACGACTAAGTCGGCATCCAACCTTCAATAGCTGCTGTTGGAGATACGTGAGACTTCATAAAAGGTTGATCCATCTTTGACTTCGAGTCTCCGGTCTGAGTTGGGGACATCGTCCAATATGTAGGTTTGAAGTGGATGAGACAATGGAGCAAGAATTTTCAAACCTTTTTATAAAGCGGAGAGATAAGAATTTAGAAGCTTTGAATAAATAAGAGGAGTAGAAGCTATACTTCGGATTAAAGAAACAATTTGTTTCATAAATAGTTTTTCCCAAGTAATTGTTTCCTATCTAACGTCCATGCTAACTAAGGTCTCCTACAGTCAGGATAGCTCTGATACCAGCTCTGTGGGGACCCCGGACTAGCTGTCCGAAATTCCTTGTTATGTATACAGTTCACGATCCCATGATCAGTGCGCCGTGAACACATAACCGAACTGATATCAAATTACACCATCCATTACAAAGCGAAATAAGAAAATTACAACATGGTCACATGACCAATACTTACATAATAGCCTCGAAGGGCCTAACTAAACATCAGAGTAGCATCATCACTTCAGCAGCAGCAGTACCCAAGTCATCTGCCATAACCCTACAGGCAACTGACTGGGAAGACGTTCCTAGCTCGCATAGACGTCGCCAACTCCTTCTTCATCTGTCGAATTCCTCCAGGTCTGGCCAAGTAAATAGCCAGGGACAAAGCCATGAGTACATTTGAATTGTACTCGCAAACCATCAAGAAGGTGATAACAATTCTAACTAAAGAAGACAAGAGAGGAAGAATAGTTTCTCTGGTGGATATAGCATGTGAAAGAGAATCAGTTTCTCTTGTGGATATAGCATCCCACATCACAGTTGAAGGGGACACTAAGAAAGTCCTATGACATCTCTATATCTTTGTTAAAGCAGAGTTCCTCTCACTACTAGGAAAAAGCCTAGCCGTAAGATGGGTGTTAGTGGCGCACCAAGAGGGCAGTGCGCCACTACTACTTAGCAGTGGCGCACCGGAAAGTGGTGGGCCACTATTAAAAATGTAGTAGTGGCGCACCTCTCCTGCGGTGCGCCACCACTAAGTTTGACCATGGGTTTGACCCAGCCTTATACATAGCAATGGCGCACCGTGTAGAGGTGCGCCACAGCTATTTTTTGTAGCAGTGGCGCACCTCTACATGGTGCGCCATTACTATGTAAAGGGGAGGATGGAGCATGGTGCGCCACTGCTAAGTGGTGCCCAAACATTTCCACACCCCCCCCTGGATCGCCTTTTGGAGTTTGCAAAAAATAAAAGAAATAGATAGAAAATTCAAAAAATTAAATCCTTTGAAATGCCCATGTAATATGTCATCTAGGTTTAGTGAAAATTGAAAAAAATGAATTTTGATATATTATGCAAAATGGCGTCATGTTTCGGTAAAACGGGATTTCTGGTTGCATACGACCTCCGATGAAAAACTTTTTTATATCAAAATCGATCTACGCGAAATTTCCTATTCGAATTCAACAACCTACGGCCGTTTGGAGAAAAAATGGATTCGTCAAATTCAAAACAGAAACAAGACTTTTTTCAGGTTTTAGATTTTGGGCAAAAAATAGAAAAAAAATAGCGGTGGCGCACCCATGCCTTGGTGCGCCACTGCTAAGCTTCCCGCCCACGAATTTCAAAATGGAGGAGCCGGCCACTTAACCCCCTCCTCCCTCCTCCCTCCTCCCTCCTCCTTCACATATTCTCCTCTCCTCCTCCTGCTCTCCTCCTCTCCTCTCCTCCTTTCACTCCGGCGACCTCCTCCTCCTCCTCTCCTCTCCTCCTTTCACTCCGGCGACCTCCTCCTCTCCTCTCCTCCTTTCACTCCGGCGACCTCCTCCTCTCCTCTCCTCCTTTCACTCCGGCGACCTCCTCCACTATGTCGAGCTCCGGTGACCTCCTCCATTACTTCCATCCTTCGTCCTCTTGTTCATCCTCTCCTACATCTCCTCACCTCTCTTCACCTCTCCTACGTCCCTCATCCATCACCACCGGCGGCTAGGCTAAGAAAAATGAGAATGAACATTGCAAAAATAATTCTAGCAACAAGAATGAGAAAAAATAACGAGCCAAAAAAATTCGAAACGAAATGTGCCAGATCCAGATCCAGATCCAGATCCCGATCCAGATCCAGATCTAGAAATTTCAAATTTTAGTAGTGGCGCACCTTTTTTCTATCCAGTGGCGCACCTCGGACGTTTAGGAGTGGCGCACCATGAACCTAGTAGTGGCGCACTACCGGTGCGCCACTTGCTAAGCCAAATAGCAATGGCGCACCACTAGTGCGCCACTACTAAAAGTTAGCAGTGGCGTGATAACAGTGGCGCACCACTAGTGCGCCACTGATGGGTAAAAGTGGTGCGCCACTGATTGCCCTTTTCCTAGTAGTGTCTACATGAAACACTAGGAAGGGTCACCCTCTTTTGTTTCATTTTCCTCGACCATCTCCACATGGTCGGCACACAATCTTTCCCGTACCCTTCCGGTACTTCCAACACACATTTCCTTGGGAAATCATTTTCAAAACCAAAACTCGACACAGCTCTGTAACGGCCATCCCAACCGTCCATGACCGCGGACGCGGCTATTCGAATAGTTTTAACTCTGCGAGTGTGCGCACTTTCACCACAAGAACCGACAAATCCGCCGGGATCATCCCCGGTTCGACATACCAAAGTATGCGAGGCTCGGATAATCAGTCATAGTCCTTCGCCCGTCTCCCTTGACATGAGTCCTTCCCTGCGGGCTTACCCCTTCCCGGCACCCCGGCAGCATACCTCCTTTTGAGCGTATCTCCGGCGCCATGACAGAAGACCCTCAGTAATCGTCCGGCTATAGGCAACTACGGTGTATTGCCTCCTCCAGAGCGCAACCCGGCGTCAGAGGTCGTCGTGACCCTCCCTAGAAAGTTGTGAAGGGTGCTCATGCCAATTTCAACAGACGTCGAACTAAGCCCGTACCCACTTTGGATAATGTGGTTGCGCTGTGTAATTGTTCCGGGCGAATACAAAGAACCATGTGTCGTTTTTCTCAAAAACCCAAGTCACACACACTTTCCTCTTTCCAACCATGTTTGTCAAGATCCTTTCCTTTCATAAACCATACGCTTGGGTAAGATTGCCTCACCCAAGGTTTTCATAAACATTTACAACAAGGTAAACCTTGAGGGGTTCCCAACCTAAAGTTTCATGGGTTGAACTAATACAACACTATGGCCGAGATGAGGGTCATCACGCCATTGAGGGTATGAAAAAGAGGTATTGGAGTGGATCATACTTGCTTGAGCTAAGCATGTCTTATGACAACACAAGAGGAAAATATACTTTCAGATTTGTGGTGCTATCTAACCCAATCAATAGATAGGGATGAGAATTGACCAACACCAACACATTAAGGGAATCAGGCATACTCATCACAATTTGAGAATACACCGAAAACATGGTATTGATACATCTACACTAGAAGGGGGTGTAGTATGAATCTTGTCCCGAGGTGGAACATATTCAAGCTAAATATAGAAAACAAGTTGGATAGCAATGGCCATGATACCATACACCCAACCAATTACCAAGACATTGACAAGATAAAACTACTAGAGGTACCATGCTTGCATCCAAGCATAGATGACAACAATATGGAGATCATCACATATAGAACCAAGATGCTATTGATAGCACAAGATGACATCCCAAGAGACATCATATCAGAGATCAAAAGATGGCTTGCCTTGGCTTATTTGTCCCTGGACTTCTTCAACTTCATCAATATAAGAATCCCGTCAATATAAATAAAATCCTTGTCCGAACCACTTCTTCTTCTTCTCCGGAATCGTTCGCATCTATCGTCGGAAAATATAAAAGGAACCCAATCAATCACATTGCACCAATCATAACAAGCATGCAACATTCAACAATCAACAAGCAATAGCTAACCACCTTACTACGGGCTAACATACAAAGAACTTATAGATACTACAAAGCAACTAAAAGAGAACCCATTTTATTTACCTAGTAAAGATATGAGAGTATCATAACTTAGCAATTGCCTCTCTCGGTATCACCATGGCACAACTAAGTATCCCCTGGTAGATAACATCATAAAGAGGACAAGTGCATTAGTTGGGCATTACAAACATTCATATTATTTTTTTGAAACATTTTTGGAAAAGCGGGAAATCATTCTCTCTATTTTGTAAAGCTTACACAACACTACACAAGAATAGGAAGTAAATGATATGCCACACCATTTGAAGACTTAAGCCAAACAATAGGACTAAGGTTAAGTTGCAGAGGTTTTGTTTTGTAAAAACAAAACATAGGTTGGCCACTTTTAATAAAAGAGTTGGTTAAAGATTTTAAATGAACTAAAGTTTTGGTACAACATTTCATGTGATACACCATTCACACAAACAGTAAACAATATGCATGGACAGAGGCTAACAATATTTTTCCTATATGGCCAGTACTAAAACAAGACTAACACAATTGGATTCATCCAAAAATATTAATCCTACAAATTTTAAAATTACAAACACTAAACAGGATGCAGTGATCATGTTTAATGTACTAAAAATCGTACAAAAATCCTAAAAATACGAGGTCAGTGGCATTAGAAAGGTATTGAAATTTCTGAAATAATGCACTTGGTTTCACTTGATTTGGAATAGCAGATCTCGAGATATTAACATTTTAAGCTCTCGGTTTCCAACAAGTTCTAACAGCAATCTCCAAAATTTCAAACAAAATACACGGGCGGGAAAAACTGGGCCGCGCGGATTTGAAAAGGTGGGCCGGCCCAGGAGATTAGCCAGATGGAGGGGGGGAAAGAAAGGAAAAAAAAAACAAAATGGGGGAGAGAGGGCCCGGGCGGGCCAGGCTGTTGCATGGCCAGCGTGGCCATGCAGCCCATGCACACGCATCGGGAGGAACAGACGCGGGGCGTCGTTCTCCTCCGCTTCGGGCGCGCGCGACGGACGGAAAAAGAGAAAAGGGCGGCTGGCGCTTACCGGCGGCGAGCGGAGGTCGCCGGCGGAGCTTCTGCGGGCGGTGGCGGGTCGAGGGCGGTCCAGGGGCACGTCCAGCGGCGTTCTCTTCCTCCCTAGCTGCTCCTCCCGGCGGAGTTGGCTCGCAGCAGCCCTCGGTCCGGCGAGGTTGGCGGTGGCTGCCGGCGGTTCTGGGCACGGAAAAGGGGTGCATTAGAAGAAGAAGGGGTAGGGGAACGCAATAGAACAGAAAGGGAGGGAGGGGGATGTCAGGGATGGACGCGTTCTTCCGCGCCGTTTGGTGGTGACCACGGACACGGGCCTTCCCCGGCGAGCAACGAGCAGGGGAGAGTCTTGGTGCGTGTTGTGAGAGCTCAGAGAGATGGAGAGGAGGGTTGTGAGGGAGAGGGTAGGCTCGGGTGGCTTTTATACCCGGGACGGGGCCGTGGGTGGCGAGCTCGGCCAATGGCGGAGCGCGGTGACCACGTCAATGGCGAGCACGGCGTGGCCTCTGCAAGGAAGGGCGAGCCTCGGGAGTCAGCACCTCGGGGAGAGGGTTTCCAGGGCACCTCCATGGCGCGGCCTCGAGGGCTGGGACGCCGGCTTGCTTGTTGACCAAGAAGGGGTGGTCACCACCGTCGGTTTCCAAGAAAAATGAGTGAGAGGGTGGGGTCTAGGCTAGCTAGGAGAAGCAATAGGTCGTGGAGTAGCAGTGCAGGTTTACCAGGGGGAGGGAGGATAGCAGGAGGGGTTAGGGATGCAGGGGTGAAGATTTTGCTAATTAAGGATAGATATGGATGGAGGGATGTGGTCAATGACTTGCTAGGAGGGCAAGGTAGGGCTGTAGGTGGGGTTCTGGTCGTGGCTGCTCACAGGCCAGTCAAGATAGGGAAGATAGAGGGGAGATATTGCTAACATGCACATGCCAAGACATGGCCGGGATGCCCCTTGCCAAGCACATGAGGACAAAGGTATGGTGGTGAAATTAAGCACGCAACCAGAGAGAGGGGGTGCGAGAGATGCTCATGGGTGGCTAGGTCACGTAAAAGAAAATTTGAGGAAGAGAGAAAGAATTTGGGGAGAGATGGTGCATGGAAGGGTGGCATGGCATGGCTGGCCACCTAAGTCTCCAAGAGCACAAGATAACAACATGATGTAGAAGTGAGGAGGGGGAATTGATGATTAACTAAGGGATGGTACGAAGGGTGGTTAAGATGATTAGAGAGAAGAGTTAGAGAGATGGAAATGGACATTAAATCCAATGATGATCAAAAATTCTCAAGAGGACAATGGCTATGTGGATGTGGTGGTGGTTTAGAGTGGACCAAGGGGGTACATTAGTTGTACAAGGGTTGCCCTTTTAAAATAAATTGGTATAGGTGTGGATCACCTTCTATGCCTATGGCTCATTTGAAAGAAATTTATTTGAAAAGGAGTTTTCAAAAAGTTGGGAGTAGCTAGGTAGTGCAATAATTTAGAAAAGCTCTACTTGCATTACTAGGCAAGGTAGGTTTTTTTCCAAGTTTAAAGAAATATAAGCAAGAAATGGTACAAGTACCCTAACAAGCATTTTGTCCAAACGAATATAAAACCAAGGAGATAGTTACATAGAAATTATTCTTTGGTGGAAAATAAGGTGATATAAAATACCACACACATTTCCTATTTGGATTGAGAAAATAATAGTGAAAAGCTTTGATAAAACTAGGATTAGTTTTGTAGTGAGATTTAGAGAAGAATCTTAAATAGGATTTTTGGCAAATAAAATATTTTGGGAGAAGTGATCTCAAGGGTAGAGAGTGGCTACATAATTTAGCTACCATCTTCGCTCTGGGTTTTTGTGGAGATTAAGCTTGGAGTAAAGAAAAACAAGGGGTAGAAGTGATCTAGAGCTGAAACATTGGACAGGTTACAAGATCAAGTGAATATAAGAATTGTGACGGTAGAATGGGACATGCAAGACGTGGAAGTTGTAGAGGGTGTTGCATAGATGAGATCCATGCATTGAGGTCACCAATAACAGTTGTGGGTGCTTAGTGATCAACCGCCAAAGTTTGAACATTTTGAGCCTGCCATAACAATTTGATGACTTGGCCTCAAAACATACAAGGATAAATGAGTATAAGAGGGATATGGTTCAAAGCAAGGACATGGTTGGGAAGTGCTCAAGATAAGGTAGGTCTAGGACAAAGTGCAGTGCTTTGGATGGAAAGGGGTAGCTTCACCCAGGGGCTCCAAAATGGGACCTGATAACAGTTTTAGGACTTAGCCAAATTTGTGTTGTCTAGGGTTTTTGACTAGGGTTTAAGGGAAGGATGTAGTAATGGGTAGATGATCCCAAGTTTTGAAACAAGGATGGGTTGAGCTAGATTATACCAAAAAGATGAGTTTTAAGTAGGCACACCCATGTTGCCATTAGTATAAAGGCTTGATGTAAGCCACACATGTGTTTGATTAGGTGAGTTGCTTGTTTAACCACTAGAGAGGTGTTGTTCTTTGAGTAGCTCAAGACAAAACTCAACAAGCAAATCAAGACAATTCATCTACCAACAGATCAAGGCAATTCATCATAACTAATAGATCAAGGCAATTCATCTTAATTAGTCTAAAGAAAAAGTTTTTGTTCCCCCTAATTTTTGCAACATGAACAAATAATCAAGGTTGCAAAAAGTAGGGTGTTACACTAAGAAACTAAAATCAAAGGAAGAAGAACACTATAATAAATTTTGTGATTGGATGAAACCTTTATTCCTGCAAATCCCTTTGACTGATACTATTAAATTGCCTCCTTATTCAAAGTATATGAAAGATATTGTCTCTAACAAATGGAAAATTCCTAATGAGGAGATTTCCACTATGCTTGTTAATTACTCTTTCAATGGAAAAGTTCCAAAGAAGTTGGGCGATCCAGGTATACCGACTATTCCTTGTTCCATCAAGAATAATTATGTTAGAACTGCTCTATGTGATTTGGGAGCAGGTGTTAGTGTTATGCCTTTTTCTCTTTATAAGAGACTTTATTTAGATAAGTTGATACCAACTCATATATCTTTGCAAATGGCTGATAAATCTACTGCTATTCCTGTTGGTATATGTGAGGATGTTCCTGTTCAAGTTACTAATAATTGCTTAATATTAACTGATTTTGTTGTGTTGGAAATGCCTGAAGATGATAATATGTCTATTATTCTTGGGAGACCTTTTCTTAACACCGCAGGGGCTGTTATTGATTGCAATAAAGGAAAAGTTACTTTCAATGTCGATGACAAGGAGCATACCGTTTATTTTCCCAAGAGGATTGATAAAGTATGTGGAGTTAATACAATTTCAAATGTGAGAACTATCAAAGTGGGAACTATTGATTGTCCTATATATGAGCCTAAAGAAGGATATCAAAGTATTATGATTGGATCCATATGAATTCAATACAAGGTAACATGATTGATTTGAGGTTTATTTCTTCTTATGACATGTAAGATTTATTTGGTAGCAAGACTTGATCAACCTTGTTAACAAATACATTTTATATGCATAGAAGAGCTAAACAACATTTCTTTCTTCCTCCACTTGCTTTACTTGCTGTAGCACTACTTGTTTTGTAAGATGCTTAGTTGTTAAGAGGTTTGAAAATCTTTTTCTGCCCTGTAATAATAAATTTAATACCCAGAAATGTGCATTTTTCAAAGTTTTCAAAAATTCACAAAAATTATACCGTTGGTGTTATTTTTCGAAGAGGCATCTGGGAGCACCTGGGGATGACTAGTGGGGCACCCCAGGGCTGCACCCCACCAGCCGGCGCGGCCATGGAGGGGGGCGCGCCACCCTGTGGTGTGGGCCCCTCCTTGCCCCACTAATTCATCTCTTCCTCCCATCTCACTCTCTCTCCCGAAAAAACTCGTACTCACTTTCTGTCACTCGCGTTTCTGCTCAAAAGCTCAAGATTTCTCGATCTCTTTGCTTAGCCCAGATTTATGTCTGAAATTTGGCACATTTGCTCTCCGAAAAGGAAGATGGATAACTATAACTTTGGAGAAGTGTTTGAAAGAGAGACGACAAGCACGGGGAGGCCCTCAAGGGCAGCCACTCGATTCAGACGCTCCTATAATGAGGATGTCCTCGCACCGAGCTTCGAAGCCGAAGAAGACAATGGAGTCCCTAACGCTTCATCTTTTCCATGTTATAACTTTTTGAGTAATGCAGGGTTGCTGGATGATTTCTTGGTCCTCGTCGGTAATGTGGGCTTAACCACCTATATGGAAGATGAGAGGGATCAATACTACATGCTAACTAAAATCTTCTTTCAGAGCTTTCAGTTCAACAACAAGCACTATCAACCATCAGTTGCATTCAGGATTTATGGTAATCCTATTACTATGAAGTTGAAGGATTTTTGTACTGCATTGGATATTGCCCCTGTAGGTACATCGAAGAAGATCGAGAATAATCCCAAGGCTTTGCTGGAGCTCTATCGAGATATTACCAATGATGATAGCTGCACCATTCAGCGTAGCAAGATAAGAAACATTCAACTCCCTGCCATTAGATATTTCGCTTACTATCTTGCTACTAGCATTCTTGGTAGGGAGAACACTAGCAATATTTCTAGTTATCATCTTGCTTTCTTAGTTGCTGCACTTACTGGAGAGACACCTTATCATCTTGGTGCTCTTGTTGCTCACCGTTTGTCTAACAAAGGGCCTATTTTTGGAGGAATTGTTGCCTCACGCATTTTAGCATATCTAGATCTTCCTCTTGACCCTACTAATGTGAAATTAACTCCTATAAGGCTTGATATTGCTGCTATGAAGAGTCATCAATTTGTTACAACTGACTCTAGTTTAGATAATATTGTCTATAGAATGTTGTTTACTGACGGGGATGAGAGGGAAATCCCTTTGCCGCAACCAGATTTGTTTAGTATTCATAGGAAACCGTGGTCGCGCTCTAAGGAGGAGGTGGATGAGCAGCTGAAGATACATGGCTTCCACCAGCAGCATGACTCCGAGGACGCCGAGCCCTCCCACGGGTACACCGTCACGTATCCTGGTGCATCTTCCAGCACATACCCAGAACAGGATCCATCTTCGTCATACTACGGAGGTGCCACTTCATGGGCACTATGGGATTGAACTCCACTTAGGCCAAAAGCCTAAGCTTGGGGGGAGATATACCGGCATCACTCATTCATTGCATATTATAGTTGATGGATACCTGTACATACTTGTTTAGCTTCTTAAAGTGGTTTTCTAATAAGAGGGAGATGATATTTGGGGAAGCGCTGATTGAAAATAGATTCTGGACTGATACCAAAAAAATTCTCAAAAACAGCCAGAACGTTATTTTGCGAAGACAATTTTTGCGCATGTTCCCCAGGTTGTTGTCTAACTTTCATTAGTTGAACACTTTTCGAGCTGAGCAGCGGAAGATTTTCTTAAAAATCAATTACTGTACTGCTGTCAAGTTTGACGAATTTCTGCTACCTTGTGTTTGTGTGACTCTTTTAGTTTTCATTTTCTTGTTTTTGCTTTGTTTCTTTCCTAAAACACAAAAAGACCAAAAATATTTCTGTTTATTCTCTTTATCATTTGTTTATTTTGGTTTCTTGTTCCTATTTTGCTTTATTTGCTATCGTTGGTTTGCTATAAGAAAATCCAAAAAGATTTTGCTTTGTTTGCTTGTTTCCTTTTGCTCTTGTTTCCAATTCGAAAACACCAAAAATATTTGTTGTTCTTCTTTGGTTTTGTAAAGTTCACTATAGAGTTCAGAGGTCTTCGGTGGCTGGAGCTTGGTATTCATTTCATATTATTCAAGCTACACAAGTGAAAGGCAATGATGACGATCTAAGACAATTCGACTGTGGTGAGAGGCTGGTATGAACTCTATTTGTTTTCATTTTTGTACATATACTCATCCATGGGAGCATGCTTAGTTGGTTCATGTGAGGTATATGTCATTTAAGAAAGTCTAGTAGTTCATGATCTCTCATGCTTAGCTCCAATTTATTAATATGAGTAGCATATCACAAATATTTGTTTGCATTGCTTTATTCATAGATAGGTATGACATTGTGGTATCCTCCTCTGAATAATTCACTTGAATCAACTTGGCACATGCTCACTGATAACCCACAAGTATAGGGGATCGCAACAGTCTTCGAGGGAAGTAAAACCCAAATTTATTGATTCGACACAAGGGGAGGTAAAGAATACTTATAAGCCTTAACAACTGAGTTGTCAATTCAGCTGCACCTGGAAAAGCACTAGTAACAGGGGTGATGTGAAAGTAGCAGTAATATGAGAGCAGTAGTAACAGTAACACAGCAGCAGTAATAGTAATATGAGAGCAATGGCACCAGAAAATAGTTGATACTACTTCCAATGACATATAGAACGAGTATATGATGATGAGAGATGGACCGAGGTTCCCAGCTATCTTCACTAGTGGTAACTCTCCAATAACAAGTGTTGGGTGAACAAATTACAGTTGGGAAATTGATAGGATTGAAATAGCATTAAGACAGAACATCAAGATTATTAATCATGTAGGCATGTTTTCCATATATAGTCATACGTGCTCACAATGAGAAACTTGTACAACATCTTTTGTCCTACCAGCCGGTGGCAGCCGGGCCTCTAGGGAATCTACTCGCAATTAAGGTACTCCTTTTAATAGAGCACCGGAGCAAAGCATTAACAATCGGTGAAAACATGTGATCCTCATACCTAAGCCTTCCCCTCCAGTTATCCCAATTTCTGTCACTTTGGGGCCTTTGGTTCCGGACATAGACATGTGCATACAACTTGTAGATACAATCTAAGCAATAAGTATAGAGCTTAAATCTAAGATCATGCCACTCGGGCCCTAGTGACAAGCATTAAACACAACAAGATTGCAGCAACAATAACTTCACAACTTTATAGATAGACTAATCATAATGTAACAATCCATCGGATCCCGACAAACACAACACCGATTACATCAGATGAATCTCAATCATGTAAGGCAGCTCATGAGATCATTGTATTGAAGTACATGGGGGAGAGAATACCAACTAGCTACAACTAGAACCCGTAGTCCATGGGGGAACTACTCACGGAGCATGATGGAGGCGATGACGTTGATGGAGATGGCTTCCGGGGGACTTCCCCGTCCGGCAGGGTGCCGGAACAGAGACTTCTGTCCCCCGAAACGGAGTTTCGCGATGTGGCGGCGCCCCTGGAGTCTTTCTGGAGTTTCGTCAATTGGTATCGATGTTTTAGGTCGAGACGGCTTAAATAGGCGAAGAGACGGAGTCGGAGGGGCCACGGGGCCTCCTCACACTAGGGGGGCGCGCCCCCCTTGGGCCGCGCCGCCCACACGTGTGGGGCCCCCAGGGCACCCCTCTGGTCCCCCTCTGACTTTCTGGAAGGTTCCGGGAAAAATAAGATGTTGGGTCTTCGTTTCGTTGAATTCCGAGAATATTGCCCGAACAGCCTTTCTGGAACCAAAAACAACAGAAAACAACAACTGGCCCTTCGGCATCTCGTTAATAGGTTAGTTCCGAAAAATGCATAAAAACATTATAAAGTGCAAGCAAAACATGTAAGTATTGTCATAAAACAAGCATGGAACATCAGAAATTATAGGTACGTTGGAGACGTATCGAGCATCCCCAAGCTTAGTTCCTGCTCGCCCTCGAGTAGGTAAACGATAAAAAGAATAATTTATGTAGTGACATGCTACTTACATAACCTTGATCATACTATTATAAAGCATATGAGATGAATGCAGTGACTCAAGGCAATGATCTATAGTTGCTAACAAATAGATAACATATAGCAAAACTTTTCATGAATAGTACTTTCAAGACAAGCATCAAAAGTCTTGCATAAGAGTTAACTCACAAAGCAATAAATTCAAAGTAAAGGCATCGAAGCAACACAAAGGAAGATACAAGTTTCAGCAGTTGCTTTCAACTTTCAACATGTATATCTCATGGATAATGGTCAACACAAAGTAATATGATGGATGCAAATAAGTAAGTATGTAAGAATCAATGCACAGTTGACACAAGTATTTGCTTCTAAGATGGAAGGAAGTAGGTAAACTGACTCAACATAAAGTAAAAGAACGGCCCTTCGCAGAGGGAAGCAGGGATTAAATCATGTGCTAGAGCTTTTTAAGTTTTGAAATCATATAGAGAGCATAAAAGTAAAGTTTTGAGAGGTGTTTGTTGTTGTCAACGAATGGTAGTGGGCACTCTAACCCCCTCATCAAACAGACTTTCAAAGAGCGGCTCCCATGAAGGACGTTATCTCTACCAGCAAGGTAGATCATCCCTCTTCTCTTTTGTTTACACATGTACTTTAGTTTTTTTATGGTTGACACTCCTCCCAACCTTTTGCTTACACAAGCCATGGCTAACCGAATCCTCGGGTGCCTTCCAACATTCACATACCATGAAGGAGTGTCTATTTGCAAAATTAAGTTGCTTACTGATGAATCAGAGCAAAACATGTGAAGAGAATTATTAATGACGGTTGATTAATTGGGGTTGGGAACCCCGTTGCCAGCTCTTTTTGCAAAATTATTGGATAAGCGGATGAAGCCACTAGTCCATTGGTGAAAGCTGCCCAACAAGATTGAAAGATAAAACACCACATATTTCCTCATGAGCTATAAAACATTGACACAAATAAGAGATAATAAGTTTTGAATTGTTTACAGGTAGCACATGAAGTATTTACTTGGAATGGCAGAAAATACCACATAGTAGGTAGGTATGGTGGACACACATGGCATAGGTTTTGGCTCAAGGTTTTGGATGCACGAGAAGCATTCCCTCTCAGTACAGGGCTTTGGCTAGCAAGGTTGTTTGAAGCAAACACAAGTATGAACCGGTACAACAAAACTTACATAAGAACATATTGCAAGCATTATAAAACTCTACACTGTCTTCCTTGTTGCTCAAACACTTCTACTAGAAAATATCTAGACCTTAGAGAGACCAATCATGCAAACCAATTTCAACAAGCTCTACGATATTTCTCCACTAATAGGTTTAAACTACATGATGCAAGAGAAGCATGATCTACTTGAGAGCTCAAAACAATTGCCGAGTATCAAATTATCCAAGACAATATGAGGCATTTTATGTTTCCAACCAAATAACAATAAGTGCAATAGCTTCCAACTTTTGTCATTGAACATTAAAAGTAAAACGAAGAACACAAGTGTTCATATGAAAAAGCGGAGCGTGTCTCTCTCCCAAACAAGGATTGCTAGAATCCGAATTTATTCAAACATAAACAAAAATAAAAACACACAGACGCTCCAAGTAAAGCACATAAGATGTGACCGAATAAAAATATAGTTTCAATAGAAGAAACCTGATAAGTTGATGAAGAAGGGGATGCCTTGGGCATCCCCAAGCTTAGACGCTTGAGTCTTCTTGAAATAGGCATTGATGATCCACGGGGGCATCCCCAAGCTTAGGCTTTTCACTCCTCTTGATCATATATCATCCTCCTCTCTTGACCCTTGAAAACTTCCTTCACACCAAACTTCTCATAAACTTCATTAGAGGGGTTAGTACTCAAAAAAGTTTAATCCACCTTGGCCTTGTAGTGACACATTGCAAGAACTCAATAAAACATTAGCTACAGCTCTCCATGTCTAGAAAGCCTCACTTAAAGTCCACAAGAGACAATGCAAAAAACAGAGAAAGAATCTGTCAAAACAAAACAGCCAGTAAACACGAATTTTTAAGAGGTACTTCCGTTGCTCAAATCAGAAAACTCAAAACTAATTAAAGTTGCGTACATATCTGAGGATCACTCACGTAAATTGGCAGATTTTTCTGAGTTACCTACAGAGAATCATACCCAAATTCGTGACAGCAAGAAATCTGTTTCTGCGCAGTAATCCAAATCTAGCATCAACCTTCTATTAGAGACTTCACTTGGCACAACATTGCAATAAAATAAAGATAAGGAAATGTTGCTACAGTAGTAACAACTTCCAAGACACAACAAAACAGTAGCAAAATAAAGACATGGGTTATCTCCGAAGAAGTGCTTTCTTTACAGCCATTAAGATGGGCTCAGCAATTTTAATGATGCACTCGCAAGAAATAAGAGTTGAAGCAAAGGAGAGCATCAAAAAGCAAGTATGAGACAAATTTAAGTCTAACCCACTTCCTATGAATAGGAATCTTGTACACAAATAAATTCATGAAGAACAAAGTGACAAGCATAAGAAGATAAAACAAGAGTAACTTCAAAATTTTCAGCATATAGAGAGGTGTTTTAGTACCATGCAAATTTCTACAACCATATTTTCCTCTCTCATAATAATTTTCAGTAGCTTCATGAGCAAACTGAACAATATAACTATCACATAAAGCATGTTTCTCATGATCCATAAACATATAATTTTTATCAAGCTCAAAAATAGTGGGATTAAAACTTTGAAATCCACTTTTATCAATAATATAACAAGATGATTGATCATTCTCAAGAGATAAGGGACTCATAGATAAAGTCAAGAACTCTCCAATCCCATTTTCATTAGTAGTACAATTAATATTATCAAGTAACATAGGACCATCATCTAGAGATTTATCATAAACATTTGCTAAGCAAAACTCTTTAGTACCATGCATTTCGACATCAGGCACAAACAAAGCATTATCATAAGATTTATCAAAATAGCATGGATTATTATGAATAACAGTAGCATAATTATTCTCACAAGTTTTACTCATAGGGAATATTTCAAGAGAATCCACAGGAACATAACATTCATCCTCCTTTGGTAAGCATGGAGGACAATCAAATAGTGTAAGAGATAAAGAGTTACTCTCATTAGAAGGTTGGCATGGGTAGCTAATCCATTCTTCCTCCTTTTATTCATCACTCTCCTCTTCTTTTTCATCCAATGAGCTTTCAGGTTCATCAACTTCCTCCTCTTTTTCATCCAATGAGCTTTCAGGTTCATCAATTTCTTCTTCCACTGGTTCCTGCAAATTGTGAGTGCATTCTTGTGCATTAATGAGTCTCTATTTATAATCAATGATATAAGGATTATCACTGTAGCTTTCTATGCAAAAATTAAGGATAGAAGAGACATAATCTTTAAGGTCCTTACAAACAACACAAGTTTCATAATTTTTAGCAATGAAGGATTCGATCTCAGAAGCTCCCATAAACAAAACAAATTGTTCTAATTCTTTGAACCCAAAATGAATATAGCTATTCCAATTATAGTTCTTAATTAAAACTTCCTCACTAAAGCCACATTGAAATTTAAGATGTTTAGTATCCTGTTGAGAGCAACAGTTTATATCATGGCGTTTAAGCAAGATTTTAGCAATTGTATTCAATTTTTCTATCACAGGACTCATAACTTTTCCCGTTCTTGATTCTCTATAATTATTATATCTCTACTAATAAGTTACAGATCGGTGGTGTTGGTAGGTCAAAAAAACCGGAACAAATTTTCGTCCGTCAAAAAAACCGAAAAAAGGGACAATTTCGTCCGTCCGCTTTTTTGATCGTCCAAATCCGTCCGTCGTCCGTGCGTTGATCTGGCATGATGCTCGTTAGGCAAGTCTCCTGCTTCGTTTCAGTCCAGGCCCAGCACGTCACGGCCAAAGACGACCTGATCGAACCCGATCGAGCAGGAAGTCCCCTCCTGCACGCAAATAAATCAGCCCCTTGTCCCGGTTCTGGTGTCCTTGCGTTAGCTTAGCTCCCGACTTCCAAGCGGTGGCGACGGAGGTCCAAGGCGACGCATTGCTGGGACGGCGTATAGGCAGGCGGAAGACCAGGGATCGTACACGCGTTCTGTCAGTAGAGTAGCCTTCAAACCCGTCCGACCACGAGGGAAAAATAAGCATTGCTGTTTCATCCGCTCGCTACTTGAAGAGAGCCTCTCCCTTCGCTTCTCAATCGGCAGGCGATGTGACGCCCCGGAACCGGTATCCTGAGGATTCCAGCGATCCCGCCGAAATCCGCACGATATCGATTCAGAGACGCCCTCCGACACGACGTGCGCGACGAATCACACACGTGATGCCAGAGGAAGCAGGCCAAACAGAAATAAAGGGTCCAGGATAAGAGGGGAGGCTTTTGGGGTTTTCCTTTTCTCTTTTTATTTAAAACCTTTGAATTCAAATTCCTTTCTGTTTTGAATTCGAGGCAAAGGTGAGAGGAATATTAAAATTAGTTTTCAAAATATTACTTCATTTGTAATCAAAACAAAACAAAACAACATTTTTATTCCAAAATTAATTGTTGCACAAATTAATTATAAAATAGAATATATGAGAGGGGGTTAGAGTTTATTAGATGGAAAAGAGAGATAAGGGATTATTAAAACCATATGAGAGAGAAAATAAAGAGTTAGGGTTTAATAAAATAATTTTATCTTGTTTAAACATGGATGTGATGAATGCATGATGCCATGATGATGCATAAAATAAAAACACAAACAAATCTAATAGGGGTGCTACCCGGGGCCATTACAATCGACACCACTAACAAGGAACCTCGCCCCGAGGTTCCACGTCCTGGTACGGGGGAGAGAGGTGAACTATTGGATCTTCTGACGACGTGTCGATCTCCTCGACACCACTAACAAGAATTGTTGCTCCATGTAGAACGGTCGACACCACCAACAAGAAGTCGTAGTTCCGATGACAATGATGACTCCGGAGAAACAAAGGAAGGAGTAACAGTCACACGGATCCACCAATTCAGGTAACAAGAGCGAATAATAAGAGTAGTCGGTATGGTCATGACTCCATCCCGCACTCAAAGTATTACTCTGCACATGAATAGGAGAGTCGTGTAACAGCTCCCAGAATTCTGATTGACGATATCGACAAGCATTGTCAGCGAAGATTCGACGGAGTCAAAGAACAAAGAATTGTAGAAAGATCAGAGAGGCATAGATGATATCAATGAAGAAGACGAAGGTTAGACGTCGGTGATGTTCTTCTGTCGGAAAGGTCTCCAGAGATCGGTCCTATTAGGTTAAGGCAGAGATCGTCCAACCCACGTCGGAACCTAAGACTCAGAGAAACTCGGATAAGAGAGAAGACTCAAAATGCGGAAAGGTAAGAGAAGAAAGAATGTAGGTAAGGAGAAAAATCAGAGCTAATCAGATCTATCCAACGGATTTTAGAAAATAGGTTTTGACACTCTAAACTTAACGGCCATTGGCAAGGTTATCCTACAGGCTGGACTAGTGGGGTACCGCAACCTGGGCTCTGATACCAACTTGTGACGCCCCGGAACCGGTATCCTGAGGATTCCAGCGATCCCGCCGAAATCCGCACGATATCGATTCAGAGACGCCCTCCGACACGACGTGCGCGACGAATCACACACGTGATACCAGAGGAAGCAGGCCAAACAGAAATAAAGGGTCCAGGATAAGAGGGGAGGCTTTTGGGGTTTTCCTTTTCTCTTTTTATTTAAAACCTTTGAATTCAAATTCCTTTCCGTTTTGAATTCGAGGCAAAGGTGAGAGGAATATTAAAATTAGTTTTCAAAATATTACTTCATTTGTAATCAAAACAAAACAAAACAACATTTTTATTCCAAAATTAATTGTTGCACAAATTAATTATAAAATAGAATATATGAGAGGGGGTTAGAGTTTATTAGATGGAAAAGAGAGATAAGGGATTATTAAAACCATATGAGAGAGAAAATAAAGAGTTAGGGTTTAATAAAATAATTTTATTTTGTTTAAACATGGATGTGATGAATGCATGATGCCATGATGATGCATAAAATAAAAACACAAACAAATCTAATAGGGGTGCTACCCGGGGCCGTTACAGGCGAACCCGTGCAACAATCTTGGCCATCTCCAAGTGTAGCAGTGAATCGACGCTTGGAAGCTTGAAGACAACACCTCCCTCCCCTTATCAATCGGCGATGCGGACGACCCTCCGTATGGCGTCCAAACCAAGGCTTCGGAAACAACAATTAGATCTCGGTGACAACAACTGGGCGTCTCCGGCGTCGCCCGCCGATCTGGCCGACACTGCGGCTCATGACGACGGGACGAAAAAAGGGTCTTCGAACACAGCGAGCTAGCCAAGATGGCCTCCCTCCTCTCGTCATCCACTCCAAGTTTGCCTGGGACAAGCAATGGGAGGCCCACCGGAGAAATTCTTATCTGGTTGACTGGCCCTTCTATTAATCCTCCCCTGAGCGTATAATGTTTTTCAGAATCTGGACGGGTGAATCCGCTGGTATATCGGTTCAGTGAATTCGATGAGAGCTTTCTGCTAAACTCTGCTGTTTATTATGTGGCCTGCGGCTGCTGGTGGGGAAAAGCAATGATCGATTCTCTGAAGAAGCTCGTCCATGAGTCGATGTTTTACGACAAGCAATGTACACAGTCAACTTCGCAAGAGGATTCCGGAAGAAATAGCCGTGAAATTAAATTTTGCAGTATATGAGAGGGGCAACGTAGTTTCATGTATGTTTTATCAGCCTTTTGTTCCTGGTTTTAGTGAGGCTACCTATCGACATGCAAACGCAGATCAGTATGCGCGTACACGCAGACGGCCAGCTGGTCACGCGGAACTACCTCGGCATGGAGAGCGTCTGGCAGATGTTAAAGAGGGAGACAACCAGCACACGACGGATGTTTGGCGTGTGCTGTGCAGCGCGGAACCGGAGACGAAGACGACAAGTGCTTGGCGGTAATGGAGGCGCTCGGCTTTAGGCTAGCTGCTGATGAGAATGGTGAAAATGATCCAAGCCGGCGCGTGAAGGTTTATGGTGCCCAAAACTCTAACCTGCTGGCTGCTGATGTGTCATGGCGCCGGCTTGGGCCGATCTATCCATCTACAAAACCTGAACTACTAAGTTCTCGGTAAAAATAAAGTCAGTTTCAGTATTTCAGATTAGCATCAACGATTTCCTGATCGTATATATGCCGATAGAACTGGATGACGTTAAAGGATTTTTCTTCTTTACGATGGTGGTGTTGTATGCACATTCAAGATTAACAATTCTGATAATCACACAATCTTTCGTTTACAACTAACTTTGCACTTTTATGATGCAAATATAACTTCTCCTGTTGCAATAATCTAAATATTTCTTCCGTCGCAACGCGCGGGCATTGTGCTAGTAATTCTATAAGCTCCAAATAGGTTGTAGGTTCTCCCATAGCAACAGTTTTTAATTTTTAGGTTTTTCAAATTTTTATGGATTTTCAGGTATACAGGGAAAATAAGATAAGACAAAAATAAACTAGACGAAAGTAAACTAAGCAAAATAATACTAGACAGAAATAAACTAAGAACAAGTAAACTAGACAAAAGTAAACTAAGCAAAACAAAATAAAATAAAACAGAGAGAGAGGTAGAGTGTACTCCCCAGGTGAACTTATGAGCAGAGCTATGCCTCCCCGGTACCGGCGCCAGAAAATAGTCTTGATAACCCACAAGTATAGGGGATCGCAACAGTCTTCGAGGGAAGTAAAACCCAAATTTATTGATTTGACACAAGGGGAGGTAAAGAATACTTATAAGTCTTAACAACTGAGTTGTCAATTCAGCTGCACTCGGAAAAGCACTAGTAACAGGGGTGATGTGAAAGTAGCGAGTAATATGAGAGCAGTAGTAACAGTAACACAGCAGCAGTAATAGTAATACGAGAGCAATCGCACCAGAAAATAGTTGATACTACTTCCAATGACATATAGAACGAGTATATGATGATGAGAGATGGACCGAGGTTCCCAGCTATCTTCACTAGTGGTAACTCTCCAATAACAAGTGTTGGGTGAACAAATTACAGTTGGGCAATTGATAGGATTGAAATAGCATTAAGACAGAACATCAAGATTATTAATCATGTAGGCATGTTTTCCATATATAGTCATACGTGCTCGCAATGAGAAACTTGTACAACATCTTTTGTCCTACCAGCCGGTGGCAGCCGGGCCTCTAGGGAATCTACTCGCAATTAAGGTACTCCTTTTAATAGAGCACCGGAGCAAAGCATTAACACTAAGTGAAAACATGTGATCCTCATACCTAAGCCTTCCCCTCCAGTTGTCCCAATTTCTGTCACTTTGGGGCCTTTGGTTCCGGACATAGACATGTGCATACAACTTGTAGATACAATCTAAGCAATAAGTATAGAGCTTAAATCTAAGATCATGCCACTCGGGCCCTAGTGACAAGCATTAAACACAACAAGATTGCAGCAACAATAACTTCACAACTTTATAGATAGACTAATCATAATGTAACAATCCATCGGATCCCGACAAACACAACACCGATTACATCAGATGAATCTCAATCATGTAAGGCAGCTCATGAGATCATTGTATTGAAGTACATGAGGGAGAGAATACCAACTAGCTACAGCTAGATCCCGTAGTCCATGGGGGAACTACTCACGGAGCATGATGGAGGCGATGGCGTTGATGGAGATGGCTTCCGGGGGCACTTCCCCGTCCCGGCAGGGTGCCGGAACAGAGACTTCTGTCCCCCGAAACGGAGTTTCGCGATGTGGCGGCGCCCCTGGAGTCTTTCTAGAGTTTCGTCAATTGGTATCGATGTTTTAGGTCGAGACGGCTTAAATAGGCGAAGAGACGGAGTCGGAGGGGCCACGGGGCCTCCTCACACTAGGGGGGCGCGCCCCCCCTTGGGCCGCGCCGCCCACACGTGTGGGGCCCCCAGGGCACCCCTCTGGCCCCCCTCTGACTTTCTGGAAGGTTCCGGGAAAAATAAGATGTTGGGTCTTCGTTTCGTTGAATTCCGAGAATATTGCCCGAATAGCCTTTCTGGAACCAAAAACAACAGAAAACAGTAACTGGCCCTTCAGCATCTCGTTAATAGGTTAGTTCTGAAAAATGCATAAAAACATTATAAAGTGCAAGCAAAACATGTAAGTATTGTCATAAAACAAGCATGGAACATCAGAAATTATAGGTACGTTGGAGACGTATCGAGCATCCCCAAGCTTAGTTCCTGCTCGCCCTCGAGTAGGTAAACGATAAAAAAGAATAATTTCTGTAGTGACATGCTACTTACATAACCTTGATCATACTATTATAAAGCATATGAGATGAATGCAGTGACTCAAGGCAATGATCTATAGTTGCTAACAAATAGATAACATATAGCAAAACTTTTCATGAATAGTACTTTCAAGACAAGCATCAATAGTCTTGCATAAGAGTTAACTCACAAAGCAATAAATTCAAAGTAAAGGCATCGAAGCAACACAAAGGAAGATACAAGTTTCAGCAGTTGCTTTCAACTTTCAACATGTATATCTCATGGATAATGGTCAACACAAAGTAATATGATGAATGCAAATAAGTAGGTATGTAAGAATCAATGCACAGTTGACACAAGTATTTGCTTCTAAGATGGAAGGAAGTGGGTAAACTGACTCAACATAAAGTAAAAGAATGGCCCTTCGCAGAGGGAAGCAGGGATTAAATCATGTGCTAGAGATTTTTAAGTTTTGAAATCATATAGAGAGCATAAAAGTAAAGTTTTGAGAGGTGTTTGTTGTTGTCAACGAATGGTAGTGGGCACTCTAACCCCCTCATCAAACGGACTTTCAAAGAGCGGCTCCCATGAAGGACGTTATCTCTACCGAGCAAGGTAGATCATCCCTCTTCTCTTTTGTTTACACATGTACTTTAGTTTTTTTATGGTTGACACTCCTCCCAACCTTTTGCTTACACAAGCCATGGCTAACCGAATCCTCGGGTGCCTTCCAACATTCACATACCATGAAGGAGTGTCTATTTGCAAAATTAAGTTGCTTACTGATGAATCAGAGCAAAACATGTGAAGAGAATTATTAATGAAGGTTGATTAATTGGGGCTGGGAACCCCGTTGCCAGCTCTTTTTGCAAAATTATTGGATAAGCGGATGAAGCCACTAGTCCATTGGTGAAAGCTGCCCAACAAGATTGAAAGATAAAACACCACATATTTCCTCATGAGCTATAAAACATTGACACAAATAAGAGATAATAAGTTTTGAATTGTTTACAGGTAGCACATGAAGTATTTACTTGGAATGGCGAGAAAATACCACATAGTAGGTAGGTATGGTGGACACACATGGCATAGGTTTTGGCTCAAGGTTTTGGATGCACGAGAAGCATTCCCTCTCAGTACAGGGCTTTGGCTAGCAAGGTTGTTTGAAGCAAACACAAGTATGAACCGGTACAGCAAAACTTACATAAGAACATATTGCAAGCATTATAAAACTCTACACTGTCTTCCTTGTTGCTCAAACACTTCTACTAGAAAATATCTAGACCTTAGAGAGACCAATCATGCAAACCAATTTCAACAAGATCTACGATATTTCTCCACTAATAGGTTTAAACTACATGATGCAAGAGAAGCATGATCTACTTGAGAGCTCAAAACAATTGCCGAGTATCAAATTATCCAAGACAATATGAGGCATTTTCTGTTTCCAACCAAATAACAATAAGTGCAATAGCTTCCAACTTTTGTCATTGAACATTAAAAGTAAAACGAAGAACACAAGTGTTCATATGAAAAAGCGGAGCGTGTCTCTCTCCCAAACAAGGATTGCTAGAATCCGAATTTATTCAAACATAAACAAAAATAAAAACACACAGACGCTCCAAGTAAAGCACATAAGATGTGACCGAATAAAAATATAGTTTCAATAGAAGAAACCTGATAAGTTGATGAAGAAGGGGATGCCTTGGGCATCCCCAAGCTTAGACGCTTGAGTCTTCTTGAAATATGCAGGGATGATCCACGGGGGCATCCCCAAGCTTAGGCTTTTCACTCCTCTTGATCATATATCATCCTCCTCTCTTGACCCTTGAAAACTTCCTTCACACCAAACTTCTCATAAACTTCATTAGAGGGGTTAGTACTCAAAAAACTTTAATCCACCTTGGCCTTGTAGTGACACATTGCAAGAACTCAATAAAACATTAGCTACAACTCTCCATGTCTAGAAAGCCTCACTTAAAGTCCACAAGAGACAATGCAAAAAACAGAGACAGAATCTGTCAAAACAAAACAGCCAGTAAACACGAATTTTTAAGAGGTACTTCCGTTGCTCAAATCAGAAAACTCAAAACTAATTAAAGTTGCGTACATATCTGGGGATCACTCACGTAAATTGGAAGATTTTTATGAGTTACCTACAGAGAATCATACCCAAATTCGTGACAGCAAGAAATCTGTTTCTGCGCAGTAATCCAAATCTAGCATCAACCTTCTATTAGAGACTTCACTTGGCACAACATTGCAATAAAATAAAGAAAAGGAAAGGTTGCTACAGTAGTAACAACTTCCAAGACACAACAAAATAGTAGCAAAATAAAGACATGGGTTATCTCCCAAGAAGTGCTTTCTTTATAGCCATTAAGATGGGCTCAACAATTTTAATGATGCACTCGCAAGAAATAAGAGTTGAAGCAAAGGAGAGCATCAAAAAGCAAGTATGAGACAAATTTAAGTCTAACCCACTTCCTATGCATATGAATCTTGTACACAAATAAATTCATGAAGAACAAAGTGACAAGCATAAGAAGATAAAACAAGAGTAACTTCAAAATTTTCAGCATATAGAGAGGTGTTTTAGTACGATGCAAATTTCTACAACCATATTTTCCTCTCTCATAATAATTTTCAGTAGCTTCATGAGCAAACTCAACAATATAACTATCACATAAAGCATGTTTCTCATGATCCATAAACATATAATTTTTATCAAGCTCAAAAATAGTGGGATTAAAACTTTCAAATCCACTTTTATCAATAATATAACAAGATGATTGATCATTCTCAAGAGATATGGGACTCATAGATAAAGTCAAGAACTCTCCAATCCCATTTTAATTAGTAGTACAATTAATATTATCAATTAACATAGGACCATCATCTAGAGATTTATCATAAATATTTGCTAAGCAAAACTCTTTAGTACCATGCATTTCGACATCAGGCACAAACAAAGCATTATCATAAGATTTATCAAAATAGCATGGATTATTATGAATAACAGTAGCATAATTATTCTCACAAGTTTTACTCATAGGGAATATTTCAAGAGAATCCACAGGAACATAACATTCATCCTCCTTTGGTAAGCATGGAGGACAATCAAATAGTGTAAGAGATAAAGAGTTACTCTCATTAGAAGGTTGGCATGGGTAGCTAATCCATTCTTCCTCCTTTTATTCATCACTCTCCTCTTCTTTTTCATCCAATGAGCTTTCGAGTTCATCAACTTCCTCCTCTTTTTCATCCAATGAGCTTTCTGGTTCATCAATTTCTTCTTCCACTGGTTCCTGCAAATTGTGAGTGCATTCTTGTGCATTAATGAGTCTCTCTTTATAATCAATGATATAAGGATTATCACTGTAGCTTTCTATGCAAAAATTAAGGATAGAAGAGACATAATCTTTAAGGTCCTTACAAACAACACAAGTTTCATAATTTTTAGCAATGAAGGATTCGATCTCAGAAGCTCCCATAAACAAAACAAATTGTTCTAATTCTTTGAACCCAAAATGAATATAGCTATTCCAATTATAGTTCTTAATTAAAACTTCCTCACTAAAGCCACATTGAAATTTAAGATGTTTAGTATCCTGTTGAGAGCAACAGTTTATATCATGGCGTTTAAGCAAGATTTTAGCAATTGTATTCAATTTTTCTATCACATCACTCATAACTTTTCCCGTTCTTGATTCTCTATAATTATTATATAATTCTATAAGCTCCAAATAGGTTGTAGGTTCTCCCATAGCAACAGTTTTTAATTTTTAGGATTTTCAAATTTTTATGGATTTTCAGGTATATAGGGAAAATAAGATAAGACAAAAATAAACTAGACGAAAGTAAACTAAGCAAAATAATACTAGACAGAAATAAACTAAGAACAAGTAAACTAGACAAAAGTAAACTAAGCAAAACAAAATAAAATAAAACAGAGAGAGAGGTAGAGTGTACTCCCCAGGTGAACTTATGAGTAGAGCTATGCCTCCCCGGTACCGGCGCCAGAAAATAGTCTTGATAACCCACAAGTATAGGGGATCGCAACAGTCTTCGAGGGAAGTAAAACCCAAATTTATTGATTCGACACAAGGGGAGGTAAAGAATACTTATAAGCCTTAACAACTGAGTTGTCAATTCAGCTGCACCTGGAAAAGCACTAGTAACAGGGGTGATGTGAAAGTAGCGAGTAATATGAGAGCAGTAGTAACAGTAACACAGCAGCAGTAATAGTAATATGAGAGCAATGGCACCAGAAAATAGTTGATACTACTTCCAATGACATATAGAACAAGTATATGATGATGAGAGATGGACCGAGGTTCCCAGCTATCTTCACTAGTGGTAACTCTCCAATAACAAGTGTTGGGTGAACAAATTACAGTTGGGCAATTGATAGGATTGAAATAGCATTAAGACAGAACATCAAGATTATTAATCATGTAGGCATGTTTTCCATATATAGTCATACGTGCTCGCAATGAGAAACTTGTACAACATCTTTTGTCCTACCAGCCGGTGGCAGCCGGGCCTCTAGGGAATCTACTGGCAATTAAGGTACTCCTTTTAATAGAGCACCGGAGCAAACCATTAACACTCGGTGAAAACATGTGATCCTCATACCTAAGCCTTCCCCTCCAGTTGTCCCAATTTCTGTCACTTTGGGGCCTTTGGTTCCGGACATAGACATGTGCATACAAATTGTAGATACAATCTAAGCAATAAGTATAGAGCTTAAATCTAAGATCATGCCACTCGGGCCCTAGTGACAAGCATTAAACACAACAAGATTGCAGCAACAATAACTTCACAACTTTATAGATAGACTAATCATAATGTAACAATCCATCGGATCCCGACAAACACAACACCGATTACATCGGATGAATCTCAATCATGTAAGGCAGCTCATGAGATCATTGTATTGAAGTACATGAGGGAGAGAATACCAACTAGCTACAGCTAGATCCCGTAGTCCATGGGGGAACTACTCACGGAGCATGATGGAGGCGATGGCGTTGATGGAGATGGCTTCCGGGGGCACTTCCCCGTCCCGGCAGGGTGCCGGAACAGAGACTTCTGTCCCCCGAAACGGAGTTTCGCGATGTGGCGGCGCCCCTGGAGTCTTTCTGGAGTTTCGTCAATTGGTATCGATGTTTTAGGTCGAGACGGCTTAAATAGGCGAAGAGACGGAGTCGGAGGGGCCTCGGGGCCTCCTCACACTAGGGGGGTGCGCCCCCCTAGGGCCGCGCCGCCCACACGTGTGGGGCCCCCAGGGAACCCCTCTGGTCCCCCTCTGACTTTCTGGAAGGTTCCGGGAAAATTAAGATGTTGGGTCTTTGTTTCGTTGAATTCCGAGAATATTGCCCGAACAGCCTTTCTGGAACCAAAAACAACAGAAAATAGCAACTGGCCCTTCGGCATCTCATTAATAGGTTAGTTCCGAAAAATGCATAAAAACATTATAAAGTGCAAGCAAAACATGTAAGTATTGTCATAAAACAAGCATGGAACATCAGAAATTATAGGTACGTTGGAGATGTATCACTCACGCATGCATATGACTGAATAAAAGTCAATTAAGCCTCGATGATTTACATTACCTCAGAGTTCTTGTATCACTTTTATGCCTCCGTTAATTTATTTTGTCGCAAGCATGATTATGACAGTTACTGCTCTCTTGATTGTCGCTTCCCAGTCTATTGCTAGCCTTCACTTGTACTGAGCGGGAACGCTACTCGTGCTTCCAAACCCCTGAAAACGAAGTTATTCCAGAGTGTCCACCATAAATACCTATTCATGGCATTTAAAACCATTCCAAGTAAATTCTCATGTGCTACCTTTAAACCTTCAAAATACTTCTCAATTTGTGTCGATGTTTTATAGCTCATGAGGAAATATGTGGTGTTTATCTTTCAATCTTGTCATTTACACCTGACAGACTTTCATAATGGACTAGTGGCACATCCGCTTATCCAATAATTTTGCAAAAAGAGCTGGCAACGGGGTTCCCAGCCCCAATTAATGAACTCTCATTAATAATTCTCTTCACATGTTTTGCCCTGATTTATCAGTAAGAAACTTAAATTGCAAATAGACACTCCTCCATGGTATGTGATTGATGGAAGGCACCCGAGGATTCGGTTAGCCGTGGCTTGTGTAAGCAAAGGTTGGGGGGAGTGTCACCCATAATGAAACTAAAATATATGTGTAAACAAAAGAGAAGAGGGATGATTTACCTTGCTGGTAGAGGTAACGTCCTTCATGGGAGCCGCTCTTGAAAGTCTGGTTGACGAGGTAGTTAGAGTACCCACTATCATTCGTTGACAACAACAAACACCTCTCAAAATAATTTTACTCCTGTTTTACAAATGAAAAGCTCTAGCACATGTTAATCCCTGCTTCCCTCTGCGAAGGGTCAATCTTTTACTTTTACATTGAGTCTCCATCCTTTCTTTGAGCACTTTCTTGAGAGCACAACTGTCATTCTTAGTATAATATGCTTGACCCAAAATGTGATTAACTGTGGTATAACTTTGATGCTTTTATCTTTGATAGTCTCTACTTCCAGTCTTTCCATGAACCTCAAAGGTGCCCGAGCATTTATGTTTTGCTGTACAAATACGGGAAAGCGAGATACCACTTTATCATATCCTTTTATGAACATTGCAATCTTGCTGATAGACATGATTCATGATGCTTATTATTAATTTGTTGGTACCTTTTCCATGATTGACATAGCTATTAGATGATTTTATTTGCATGTATCTTATTATGAGTTGCTTAAGTACTTGCCCATATCATGAGAATATTTACATCATATGAACAAATGTGTTCGTGAAAGTTCTTTTATCGCACTCAGTTGTTAACTGAATTGCTTGAGGACAAGCAATAAGCTAAGCTTCGGGGGAGTTGATACGTCCAAAACGTATCTACTTTCCCGAACACTTTTGCTATTGTTTTGCCTCTAATTTGTGTATTTTGGATACAACTAACACGGACTAACGCTGTTTTCAGCAGAATTGCCCTGGTGTCTCGTTTTTTGTGCAGAAACTCAACTTTCAGGAAAATCCCCGGGATTAATTCCAATGGGCCTATTTTTACAGAAGAGTAACGGAGCCAGAAGACCAGAAGGAGGGGGGCCACAAGGCAGCCACCCCACCAGGCGGCGCGGCAGGCCCCTGGGCCGCGCCAGCCTATGGTGGCGGCGCCTCGGGCAGCCCCAGGTGTCCTCCCTTCCGACTACTTAAAGGTTTCGACCTAAAAACGCATGGGGGTTAGACGAAATCGCTAGAAGGCATCCAGAACACCGCCGCCATCGCGAAACTCCGTCTCGGGACTAGAAACTCCGTTCTGGCACTCCGCCGGGACGGGGAATTGGAGGAGATCATCGCCATCATCACCACCGACGCCTCTCCATCGACCAGCCATGTTTCCCCCATCCATGTGTGAGTAATTCCCCCGCTGTAGGCTGAAGGGGATGGTAGGGATTGGATGAGATTCGTCATGTAATTGCATAAGATTGTTAGGGCATAGTGCCTAGTGTCCGTAATTGGTACTTTTATGATATTGTTGCAACTTGTTATGCTTAATGCTTGTCACTAGGGCCCGAGTGACATGATCTCAGATCTGAACATGTTATCAATTCATGATGATATTCATTTCTTTATGATCTTACATGCAAGTTGTATACACGTATTGTTGTCCGGAACCCGAGGCCCCAAAGTGACAGAAATTGGGACAACCGAAGGGGAAGGCGGTGATATGAGGATCACATGTGTTCACGGAGTGTTAATGCTTTGCTCAGGTGCTCTATTAAAAGGAGTACCTTAATTTCCAGTAGATTCCCTAGATGCCCGGCTGCCACCGGCTGGTAGGACAAAATATGTTGTGCAAGTTTCTCATTGCGAGCACATACGACTAAATATGGAACACATGCCTATTGATTGATTAGTACTTGGATACCGTTTTATTATTATCTGCAAATGCCCTGTCTTGATTGTTACATGAGTTTCTCTCATCCATGCAATGCCCGTTCATCCATCCCTGTGCCTACAGTATTTTAATCATGTTGTTTACTCTAATCACTACTGTTGTCTTTGTTACACTGCTGCTGATATTTCACTACTGCTACTTGTGGGGACCCCGGACTAGCCGTCCGAAATTCCCTGTTATGTATACAGTTCACGATCCCATGATCAGTGCGCCGTGAACACATAACCGAACTGATATCAAATTACACCATCCATTACAAAGCGGAATAAGAAAATTACAATGAGGTCACATGACCATTGCTTACACAATAGCCTCGAAGGGCCTAACTAAACATCAGAGTAGCAACATCACTTCAGCAGCGCAGTACCCAAGTCATCTGCCATAACCCTACAGGCAACTGACTGGGAAGACGTTCCTAGCTCGCATAGACGTCGCCAACTCCTTCTTCATCCGTCGTGTTCCTCCAAGTCTGGCCAAGTAAATAGCCGGGGACAAAGCCGTGAGTACATTTGGAATTGTACTCGCAAACCATCAAGAAAGATGCTAACAGAGCTAACTAAAAGAGACAAGAGAGGAAGAATAGTTTCTCTTGTGGATATAGCATGTGAAAGAGAATTAGTTTCTCTTGTGGATATAGTATGTGAAAGAGAATTAGTTTCTCTTGTGAATATAGCATGCCGGCATCTCAAGTGATGCGGACACTATGGTGTTTCAAGGACATCCCACTAAACATCTAGGAGGAAAGATAGCACACCGCCATCTCAATTGATGGGAACGCTTAGGAAGTTCTAAGACATATCTAGACCTTTATTGAGAATGAGGTAGCATAAGACCATCTCAGTTGACGGTAATGCTAGAGAATTACTGTGACATACCTATATCTATATTGAAGAAGATACTTCAAAAGATACCTATGACATCTCTATATCTTTGTTAAAGAAGAGTTCCTCTACATGAAACACTAGGAAAAAGTTCCCCACTTGGTCTTATTTTTCCACGACCATCTCCATATGGTCGACACACGCCCTTTTCCGTACCCTTCCGGTACATCCAACACAACACTTTCTTTGCAAAGCATTTATCAAAACAAAACACAAGCCCCGGTAAAGGTAGACCTTTGCAACCCGTCCATGACCGCGGACGCGGCTATTCGAATAGATTTAACTCTGCAGAGTGTGCGCACTTTCCCCACAAGAACTGATAAATCCGCCGGGATCATCCCCGGATCGTCATACGAGAGTATGCGAGTCTCGGATAACCAGTCATAGTCTTTCGCCCGTCTCCTTTGGCACAAGTCCTTCCCTGCGGGCTTACCCCTTCCCGGCACCCCGGCAGCATACCTCCTTTTGAGCGTATCTTCGGCGCCACGACGGAAGACCCTCAGTAATCGTCCGGCTATCGGTCTAGACAGTGTATTGCCTCCTCCAGAGCGCAACCCGGCGTCGGAGGTCATCTTGACCCTCCCTAGAGAGTTGTGAAGGGTGCTTATGCCAATCTCAACGAACTACGGACTAAGCCCGTGCCCATATTGGATAATGTGGTTGCGCGAATAAAAGTTGGGCTGGTGTACACATATACGCAGTGCCCCTTTTTAGAAACCATTTCTTTTTCCCACAACACCTTGGTGTTCCACGAACAGCCATACCCCACTTTCCCAAACATCCTTATCAAGATCCTTTGTTTTTCTTAAACCATACACTTGGGCTAACACACCCAAGGTTTTCATAAACATTTACAACAAGGTAAACCTTGAGGGGTTCCCAACCTAAAATTTCACGAGAAGGAACTACTATAGCACTACGGCCGAGATGAGAGTCATCACGCCATAGATGGTGTAAACAAAAGGGTAGTGGAGTGGATCATACTTGCTTTAAGGTAAGCATGTATTATGACAACACAAGGAGGATTATACTTTCAGATTTGTGGTGCTAAATATACAACTTAGATAGTGGAGTATCACTATCCAACATACTCTCCAATATGGTACATGGCATACTCCTCTCAAGTTGAGAATACACCAAGATCATGACATTGATACCTCTATACTACAAAGGGGGTGGGTGTGATGTAAGTTATTTTCTTGAGATGATGCATGCTCAAGTTGGGCATACATGATAACCAAGGGGAATAGCACTGCCATGATGCCATTGATCCCATAATCACATGACAAAGGTGGAGTATCACCACTAGAGAGTACCCCACTTGGAAACACACATAGATGACATAAATAGAGAGAATAACACACATAGAATTCAAGGTGCTTTGGACATCAACAAATGACATCCAACTAGACACCAAATCAGAGATCAAAAGATGGCTTGCCTTGGCTTATTTGTCCCTGTACTTCTTCAACTCCATCAATATAAGAATCCCAACAATATAAATAAAATCCTCGTCCGATTCCACTTCTTCTTCTTCTCCGGAATTGTTCGCATCTATCGCCGGAAAATATAAATGGAACACAATCAATCACATTGCATCAACAAGACAACATTCAACAATCAACAACTAACCATGCAGCCAAGGTATAACATACTCGGGACTTATAGATACGACAAACAACTTAAAGAGAACCCATTTTATTTATCTAGTAAAAGTATGAGAGTGCCACGACTTAGCAATTGCCTCTCTAGGTATCACCATGGCACAAACTAAGTATCCCCTGGTAGATAACATCATAAAGAGTACAAGAGCATTAGTTTGACATCAAATACATTCATAAAACATCTTCAAACATTTTTGGAAAAGTAGAAAACAATTTTCCTAGTTTAATTTGTTCACATAACACTACATCCAAAATAGGAAGCAAACCATATTCCACATCATTTGGAAACTTAAGCAAAACAAAAGAGCTCATGTTAAGTTGCAGAGGTTTTGGTTTGCAAGTATAAAACAAAGGTTGCCCATCTCTACTAAAAAGAGTTGGTCAAGGGTTTTAAATAAACCGAAAAGTTTTGCTTCAACAATGCATGTCACACATAAACATTACTAACAGCAACAAATATGTATGAACAGAGACTAATAATATTTTTCCTAGATGGCCAGTACTAATACAAGACTAACCCAATTGGATTCACCCAAAAATGTTAAACTTACAATTTTAGGAATTTCTTTGAATCTGACTGTACAGAAAACAAGATCTGTAAGCCATAAATCGTAGAAAAATCCTAAAAATATGAGACCACTGGCATTTGAAAGATATTTAAACAGAGATGCATACACAATTGGATTTGGGTTCAAATTGTTTCTGAAACTCTCACAAATGGATTGACAAGATTACTGCATGTTTTCACCATTTGCTTTAACTATGGAGTTTCAGAAAAGATAAAGGTTTGAAACTTGTTTGAGATGATTAAAAAAACATCCAGTAGTCCTACCGAATTGGAATCACTCAATTAAGTTCAAAAATGGATTTTTGGTGATTTAAAAGCTAACAGTCATGTCTGCAGAACACACAGAACAAGTTTAATTCACCACAAATCGTACATCAATCATAAAAATATGAGGTCACTTGCATATGAAAAGCATTGAAAAGCTGGTTCTTACCCAACTGGTTTCATTAAAAAATTCGTTCCCAAGCTCCTGGTTTAATTCGACAAAGTCAGATCTGTCCAGATCTTGATCTGTGAACCATTTCAGTTTCAGGAGGTCAATCGAAGTGAAACCACCGCCAAAATGAAGGTATTGAAGAGGGCTTTCACCTACAGTTGAGTTTGTTCAAAAAGGTTTTGTAAAACGGAACAAATCTAACAAACAGTTAATCTGCATGTTTACAGAACTTTATTCACCACGGTCAATCCGTAACGAATTTGAGGATGAGACCAACGCCAAGTTGTAGATCTTTTCCGTATCTATCTGTGGAACTTTGAATCACTCGATTCGGATCTGCACACGAGATTTGGTGGATTTTACAAGTTCGTACCAGAATCTGAAACAGCAAGATTACAGAATTTACAGCAAGGTTTTGGACGAACTTTGGTCAAGAGCTTCAGATCTGAGGATTGCTCAACCTTCTCCATGCTTGGACCAACATGCACCTGCATCAAGATCCAATCTTATCAATGGAGGAAGAAGAAGAGGAGAGGAAACCAGCTAGGGTTGGGGGAGAAGAGAGTGAGAGGAATGCTCTCATGGGTAGGGGGAGCTTGAGAGAGAAGGAGAGCTGCGGTTTGGTGTGCTCTCATGGCCATGGCCGGCCATGGAGCCTTGGTGGAGGTTCAGCTCGTGGGGAAGAGGTAGGAGAAGGGTGTGAGAGAGTGGAGGAAGGAGTGGAGTGTCCAAAAATGAGAAGCAAAAGATGGGGAGGTGGCCGGCCAAGCCCCTTTTATAGAGGGAGAGGGGTGGCTGCCTCCTCTTTGATTGGTGGAGATGGGTGGCTGGCTTGGGGAAGTGAAAATTGACCCAAGCTGAAATTATTAGTGGCATTGGGAAGAGACAAAGAAAAGAGAGGTTTTCCCAAGGTGGAGTAATTGTGTGAGAGAGAGAGATGGAGAGGTATGATGCACATGTGTGCCATGGCATGGCATAGCCGGCTCCTTCATGTGCCACTCCAAAATGAATCATAAAAAGGGAGCTTCCAACATACAAGTTGATCATAGTGGAGCCACATTATTTTATGCCAAGATGGTGGCTTAGATAATGTGTAAGAAAATATAAAAGAGATAGAGATGGAAGGAGAGGGTGATGGTGATATGCACCATGATGGTATTTGTGACTTGAAGGTTTTCGTGCCAAGGAGATGATGGAGATGGTGGTGTACAAGGTTTCAAGTGTAGGCCATTTGTGAGATAGCCGCCACAATATTTGAGATTTGAATTATGCAAAAACAAGATGAGACACATGGCACTCAAGTGCTTATGCAAGACACACGGCACCACTTGTGTCATGCAAAGGAAATGGATTCCTTCAAGTGATAAAGAGTCCAAGGTTTAGAGAGATAGTGAATGATGTAATCATATACTCACAAGGATGAATATATTGACATAAGTCATCAATTTATGAGATCAAGGTGATGATGGAAGAGAATATAAAGTACTCTACAAATGAGAGGTCAATTGGAAGTGGTTTAAATGTATCAAATGATCATCCATTTGATCAAGAATTGGAGGATGGGGAAAATACAATGTGATAGATCAGAGGTGTGCATAAGATGTGCAAGTGTTGCCATTTGGAAAAGGATTTATTTGAAAGGTATATGAAACACCTCAATTGTCTAGGGACAATTGGGAATGTTCTCAAGGGTAGATGATGGCTACAAAATGTACCCACCATTCCCACTCTTGGTTTTGTGAAGATTAAACTTGAATAAAATCAAGAGGTAAAATTGAAGGAAGTGATCTAGTGTTGAAACACTGGATAGGGTATAAGATCAAGTAGAATATATGAGCTGCAAGGATTGACCGAGACATGCAGGACGTGGAGGTGGAAGAGGGTGCTGCATAGATGAGATCCATGCATTGAAGTCAACAATAACAGTTGTGGGTGCTTAGAGATCAATTGCCAAAGTCTGGACATTTTAAGCCTGTCAACACAGATGGTCGACATGGCCTCAAAACCAACAAGGATGAGTGGGTATAAGAGAGGGATGTAGCAAGGGGTAGATGGTACCAAGTTTTGAATTAAGGATGATTGAGCTATCTTGTACCACAAAGAGAAAAATCAAGATGGCACACTCATGTTGTCATCAGGAGAGAGGTTTGATGTAGTAAGAAAGAAAACAATTTTTCCTAAGCCACACATGTGTTTTATTTGGTGAGTTGCTGGTTTAACCACTAGGGGTGTTGTTCTATGTGGTAGCTCAAGACAAAACTCAACAAGCAAATCAAGTCAATTCATCTACCAACAGATCAAGGCAATTCATCTATCTATAGTCTAAGAAAAAGTTTTTGTTCCCCCTAATTTTTGCATTATGGACAAATAAACAAGGTTGCAAAAAGTGGGGTGTTACAGATCTTTGATACGTCTCCGACGTATCGATAATTTCTTATGTTCTATGCCATATTATTGATGATACCTACATGTTTTATGCACACTTTATGTCATATTCGTGCATTTTCTGGAACTAACCTATTAACAAGATGCCGAAGTGCCGGTTCTGTTTTACTGCTGTTTTTGGTTTCAGAAATCCTAGTAACGAAATATTCTCGGAATTGGACGAAACAAAGACCCGGGGGCCTATTTCGCCACGAACCTTCCGGAAGACCGAAGAGCATACGAAGTGGGGCCACGAGGTGGCCAAACCACATGGCGGCGCGGCCAAGGGGGGCCGCGCCGCCCTGTGGTGTGGGCCCCTCGTCGGCCCCCGACTCTGCCCTTCCGCCTACTTAAAGCCTCCGTCGCGAAACCCCGATGCGAAAAACCACGATACGGAAAACCTTGCGAGACGCCGCCGCCGCCGATCCCATCTCGGGGGATTACGGAGATCTCCTCCGGCACCCTGCCGGAGAGGGGATTCATCTCCCGGAGGACTCTACACCGCCATGGTCGCCTCCGGAGTGATGAGTGAGTAGTTCACCCCTGGACTATGGGTCCATAGCGGTAGCTAGATGGTTGTCTTCTCCTCATTGTGCTTCATTGTTGGATCTTGTGAGCTGCCTAACATGATCAAGATCATCTATACTGTAATACTCTATGTTGTGTTTGTCGGGATCCGATGGATAGAGAATACCATGTTATGTTAATTATCAAGTTATTACATATGTGTTGTTTATGATCTTGCATGCTCTCCGTTACTAGTAGAGGCTCTGGCCAAGTTTTTGCTTTTAACTCCAAGAGGGAGTATTTATGCTCGATAGTGGGTTCATGCTGCATTGACACATGGGACGAGTGACGAAAGTTCTAAGGTTGTGTTGTCTTTGTTGCCACTAGGGATAAAACATTGGCGCTATGTCCGGGGATGTAGTTGTTGATTACATTACGCACCATACTTAATGCAATTGTCTGTTGCTTTGCAACTTAATACTTGGAAGGGGTTCGGACGATAACCTGAAGGTGGACTTTTTAGGCATAGATGCGGTTGGATGGCGGTCTATGTACTTTGTCGTAATGCCCAATTAAATCTCACTATACTTATCATGTCATGTATGTGCATTGTTATGCCCTCTCTATTTGTCAATTGCCCGATTGTAATTTGTTCACCCAACATGCTTTTATCTTATGGGAGAGACACCTCTAGTGAGCTGTGGACCCCGGTCCATTCTTTTAATACTTGAAATACAAATCTGCTGCAATACTTGTTTTACTGTTTTCTCTGCAAACAATCATCTTCCACACAATACGGTTAATCCTTTGTTACGGCAAGCCGGTGAGATTGACAACCTCATCTGTTTCGTTGGGGCAAAGTACTTTGGTTGTGTTGTGCGGGTTCCACGTTGGCGCCGGAATCTCTGGTGTTGCGCCGCACTACATCCCGCCGCCATCAACCTTCAACGTGCTTCTTGACTCCTCTTGGTTCGATTAAACCTTGGTTTCTTTACGAGGGAAACTTGCTGCTGTGCGCATCACACCTTCCTCTTGGGGTTGCCCAACGGACGTGTCAACTACACGCCATCAAGCAAATTTTACGGCGCCGTTGCCGGGGAGATCAAGACACGCTGCAAGGGGAGTCTCCACTTCTCAATCTCTTTACTTTGTTTTTGTCTTGCTTTATTTTATTTACTACTTTGTTTGCTGCACTTATATCAAAACACAAAAAAATTAGTTGCTAGCTTTACTTTATTTCTTGTCTTGCATTGCTATATCAAAAACACAAAAAAATTAGTTTACTTGCATTTACTTTATCTAGTTTGCTTTATTTACTATTGCTAAAATGGCCAACCCTGAAAATACTAAGTTGTGTGACTTCACTAGCACAAATAATAATGATTTCCTATGCACACCTATTGCTCCACCTGCTACTACGGCAGAATTCTTTGAAATTAAACCTGCTTTACTGAATCTTGTCATGAGAGAGCAATTTTACGGTGTTAGTTACGATGATGCTTGCTGCCCATCTCAATAATTTTGTTGAACTATGTGAAATGCAAAAGTATAAAGATGTAGATGGTGACATTATAAAATTAAAATTGTTTCCTTTCTCATTAAGAGGAAGAGCTAAAGATTGGTTGCTATCTCTGCCTAAGAATAGTATTGATTCATGGACTAAATGCAAGGATGCTTTTATTGGTAGATATTATCCCCCTGCTAAAATTATATCTTTGAGGAGTAGCATAATGAATTTTAAACAATTGGATAATGAACATGTTGCTCAAGCTTGGGAAAGAATGAAATCTCTGGTTAAAAATTGCCCAACCCATGGAGTGACTACTTGGATGATCATCCAAACCTTCTATGCGGGACTAAATTTTTCTTCGCGGAATTTATTGGATTCAGCTGCTGGAGGTACCTTTATGTCCATCACTCTTGGTGAAGCAACAAAGCTTCTTGATAATATGATGGTTAATTACTACTGAATGGCACACGGAAAGAGCTCCACAAGGTAAGAAGGTAAATTCATGTTGAAGAATCCTCTTCCTTGAATGATAAGGTTGATGCTATTATGTCTATGCTTGCGAATGATAGGACTAATGTTGATCCTAATAATGTTCCATTAGCTTCATTGGTTGCCCAAGAAGAACATGTTGATGTAAACTTCATTAAAAATAATAATTTCAACAACAATGCTTATCGGAACAATTCTAGTAATAACTATAGGCCATATCCTTATAATAATGGTAACGGTTATGCTAATTCTTATGGGAATTCTTACAACAATAATAGGAATACACCCCCTGGACTTGAAGCCATGCTTAAAGAATTTATTAGTACACAAACTGCCTTTAACAAATCTGTTGAGGAAAAGCTCAATAAAATTGATATTCTTGTTTCTAGAGTTGATAGTCTTGCCTCTGATGTTGATCTTTTGAAATCGAAAGTTATGCCTAATAGGGATATTGAAAATAAAATTGTTACTACAGCAAATGCCATCCAAGTTAGAATTAATGAGAATATAAGATTAATGGCTGAACTGCGTGCTAGGTGGGATAGAGAAGAAAATGAAAAACTAGCTAAAAAGGAAAATGTAGCTAAAGTTTGGACTATTACCACCACTAGCAATGCTAATGATTCACATGTTGCTGCACCTCCTACTATCAATGGTAAAATAATTGGTGTTGGCAATGCTTCTACTCCTAGTGCAAAGCGCGCAAAATTACACGAAGCTGCTAAAAGCTGCTGAAGCTACTTGTGATAAAGCTGCTGAAATTTTTTCCAACCTTGGGGATGATAATCCCATTGCTTTAGATTGTAATGATTTAGATTTTGATGATTGCCACATCTCTGAAGTTATAAAGTTCTTGCAAAAACTTGCTAAGAGTCCCAATGCTAGTGCTATAAACTTGGCTTTCACAAAACATATTACAAATGCTCTCATAAAAGCTAGAGAAGAGAAACTAAAACTTGAAACTTCTATTCCTAGAAAGCTAGAGGATGGTTGGGAGCCCATCATTAAAATGAGAGTCAAAGATTTTGATTGTAATGCTTTATGTGATCTTGGTGCAAGTATTTACGTTATGCCTAAAAAAGTCTATGATATGCTTGACTTGCCACCATTGAAAAATTGTTATTTGGATGTTAATCTCGCTGATAATGCTAAAAAGAAACCTTTGGGGAAAGTTGATAATGTTCATATTATGGTTAACAATAACCTTGTCCCCGTTGATTTTGTTGTCTTGGATATTGAATGCAATGCATCTTGCCCCATTATATTGGGAAGACCTTTTCTTCGAACCGTTGGTGCTACTATTGATATGAAGGAAGGTAATATTAAATATCAATTTCCTCTCAAGAAAGGTATGGAACACTTCCCTAGAAAGAGAATGAAGTTACCTTATGATTCTATTATTAGAACAAATTATGATGTTGATGCTTCGTCTCTCGATGTTACTTGAGTTACACTTTCGCGCCTAGGCTGAAAGGCGTTAAAGAAAAGCGCTTATGGGAGACAACCCATGTTTTTACTACAGTATTTTTGTTTTATATTTGTGTCTTGGAAGTTGTTTACTACTGTAGCAACCTCTCCTTATCTTAGTTTTGAGTTTTGTTGTGCCAAGTAAAGTCTTTGATAGTAAAGTAAGTACTAGATTTGGATTACTGCGCGAGTTCCAGATTTCTTTGCTGTCACGAATCTGGGTCTACCTCCCTGTAGGTAGCTCAGAAAATTAAGCCAATTTACGTGCATGATCCTCAGATATGTACGCAACTTTCATTCAATTTGAGCATTTTCATTTGAGCAAGTCTGGTGGCCTAATAAAATCCATCTTTACGGACTGTTCTGTTTTGACAGATTCTGCCTTTTATTTCGCATTGCCTCTTTTGCTATGTTGGATGAATTTCTTTGATCCATTAATGTCCAGTAGCTTTATGCAATGTCCAGAAGTGTTAAGAATGATTGTGTCACCTCTGAACATGTGAATTTTTATTATGCACTAACCCTCTAATGAGTTGTTTCGAGTTTGGTGTGGAGGAAGTTTTCAAGGATCAAGAGAGGAGTATGATGCAATATGATCAAGGAGAGTGAAAGCTCTAAGCTTGGGGATGCCCCGGTGGTTCACCCCTGCATATTCTAAGAAGACTCAAGCGTCTAAGCTTGGGGATGCCCAAGGCATCCCCTTCTTCATCGACAACATTATCGGGTTCCTCCCCTGAAACTATATTTTTATTCCGTCACATCTTATGCACTTTGCTTGGAGCGTCGGTTTGTTTTTGTTTTTTGTTTTGTTTGAATAAAATGGATCCTAGCATTCACTTTATGGGAGAGAGACACGCTCCGCTGTAGCATATGGACAAATATGTCCTTAGGCTCTACTCATAGTATTCATGGCGAAGTTTCTTCTTCGTTAAATTGTTATATGGTTGGAATTGGAAAATGCTACATGTAGTAACTCTAAAATGTCTTGGATAATTTGATACTTGGCAATTGTTGTGCTCATGTTTAAGCTCTTGCATCATATACTTTGCACCCATTAATGAAGAAATACTTAGAGCTTGCTAATTTGGTTTGCATATTTGGTTTCTCTAGAGTCTAGATAACATCTAGTATTGAGTTTTGAACAACAAGGAAGACGGTATGGAGTCTTATAATGTTTACAATATGTCTTTTATGTGAGTTTTGCTGTACCGTTCATCCTTGTGTTTGTTTCAAATAACCTTGCTAGCCTAAACCTTGTATCGAGAGGGAATACTTCTCATGCATCCAAAATACTTGAGCCAACCACTATGCCATTTGTGTCCACCATACCTACCTACTACATGGTATTTATCCGCCATTCCAAAGTAAATTGCTTGAGTGCTACCTTTAAAATTCCATCATTCACCTTTGCAATATATAGCTCATGGGACAAATAGCTTAAAAACTATTGTGGTATTGAATATGTACTTATGCACTTTATCTCTTATTAAGTTGCTTGTTGTGCGATAACCATGTTTACGGGGACGCCATCAACTATTCTTTGTTGAATATCATGTGAGTTGCTATGCATGTCCGTCTTGTACGAAGTAAGAGAGATCTACCACCTTTATGGTTGGAGCATGCATATTGTTAGAGAAGAACATTGGGCCGCTAACTAAAGCCATGATTCATGGTGGAAGTTTCGAGTTTTGGACATATATCCTCAATCTCATATGAGAATAATAATTGTTGCCACATGCTTATGCATTAAAGAGGAGTCCATTATCTGTTGTCCATGTTGTCCCGGTATGGATGTCTAAGTTGAGAATAATCAAAAGCGAGAAATCCAAAATGCGAGCTTTCTCCTTAGACCTTTGTACGGGCGGCATGGAGGTACCCCATTGTGACACTTGGTTAAAACATGTGCATTGCAAAGATCCGGTAGTCCAAGCTAATTAGGACAAGGTGCGGGCACTATTAGTATACTATGCATGAGACTTGCAACTTGTAAGATATAATTTACATAACTCATATGCTTTATTACTACCGTTGACAAAATTGTTTCATGTTTTCAAAATAAAAGCTCTAGCACAAATATAGCAATCGATGCTTTCCTCTTTGAAGGACCATTCTCTTTACTTTTATGTTGAGTCGGTTCACCTATCTCTCTCCACCTCAAGAAGCAAACACTTGTGTGAGCTGTGCATTGATTCCTACATACTTGCATATTGTACTTGTTATATTACTCTATGTTGACAATTATCCATGAGATATACATGTTACAAGTTGAAAGCAACCGCTGAAACTTAATCTTCCTTTGTGTTGCTTCAATGCCTTTACTTTGATTTATTGCTTTATGAGTTAACTCTTATGCAAGACTTATTAATACTTGTCTTGAAGTACTATTCATGAAAAGTCTTTGCTTTATGATTCACTTGTTTACTCATGTCATTACCATTGTTTTGATCGCTGCATTCACTACATATGTTTACAAATAGTATGATCAAGGTTATGATGGCATATCACTTCAGAAATTATCTTTGTTATCGTTTTACCTGCTCGGGACGAGCGAGAACTAAGCTTGGGGATGCTTGATACGTCTCCGACGTATCGATAATTTCTTATGTTCTATGCCATATTATTGATGATACCTACATGTTTTATGCACACTTTATGTCATATTCGTGCATTTTACGGAACTAACCTATTAACAAGATGCCGAAGTGCCGGTTCATGTTTTACTGCTGTTTTTGGTTTCAGAAATCCTAGTAACGAAATATTCTCGGAATTGGACGAAACGAAGACCCGGGGGCCTATTTTGCCACGAACCTTCCGGAAGACCGAAGAGCATACGAAGTGGGGCCACGAGGTGGCCGACACCACAAGGCGGCGCGGCCAAGGGGGCCGCGCCGCCCTATGGTGTGGGCCCCTCGTCGGCCCCCGACTACTGCCCTTCCGCCTACTTAAAGCCTCCGTCGCGAAACCCACGATGCGAAAAACCACGATACGGAAAACCTTGCGAGACGCCGCCGCCGCCGATCCCATCTCGGGGGATTACGGAGATCTCCTCCGGCACCCTGCCGGAGAGGGGATTCATCTCCCGGAGGACTCTACACCGCCATGGTCGCCTCCGGAGTGATGAGTGAGTAGTTCACCCATGGACTATGGGTCCATAGCGGTAGCTAGATGGTTGTCTTCTCCTCATTGTGCTTCATTGTTGGATCTTGTGAGCTGCCTAACATGATCAAGATCATCTATACTGTAATACTCTATGTTGTGTTTGTCGGGATCCGATGGATAGAGAATACCATGTTATGTTAATTATCAAGTTATTACATATGTGTTGTTTATGATCTTGCATGCTCTCCGTTACTAGTAGAGGCTCTGGCCAAGTTTTTGCTTTTAACTCCAAGAGGGAGTATTTATGCTCGATAGTGGGTTCATGCCGCATTGACACATGGGACGGTGACGAGAAAGTTCTAAGGTTGTGTTGTGCTTGTTGCCACTAGGGATAAAACATTGGCGCTATGTCCGAGGATGTAGTTGTTGATTACATTACGCACCATACTTAATGCAATTGTACTGTTGCTTTGCAACTTAATACTGGAAGGGGTTCGGACGATAACTTTGAAGGTGGACTTTTTAGGCATAGATGCGGTTGGATGGCGGTCTATGTACTTTGTCGTAATGCCCAATTAAATCTCACTATACTTATCATGTCATGTATGTGCATTGTTATGCCCTCTCTATTTGTCAATTGCCCGACTGTAATTTGTTCACCCAACATGCTTTTATCTTATGGGAGAGACACCTCTAGTGAGCTGTGGACCCCGGTCCATTCTTTTAATCTTGAAATACAAATCTGCTGCAATACTTGTTTTACTTGTTTTCTCTGCAAACAATCATCTTCCACACAATACGGTTAATCCTTTGTTACGGCAAGCCGGTGAGATTGACAACCTCACTTGTTTCGTTGGGGCAAAGTACTTTGGTTGTGTTGTGCGGGTTCCACGTTGGCGCCGGAATCTCCGGTGTTGCGCCGCACTACATCCCGCCGCCATCAACCTTCAACGTGCTTCTTGACTCCTCCTGGTTCGATTAAACCTTGGTTTCTTTCGAGGGAAACTTGCTGCTGTGCGCATCACACCTTCCTCTTGGGGTTCCCAACGGACGT